>NW_024470889.1:573954-737052 GCF_017639515.1 Carcharodon carcharias
CTGATACAGCCTTGTCACTGATACAGCCTTGTCACTGATACAGCCTTGACACTGATACAACCTTGACCCTGATGCAGCCTTGTACCTGATACAGCCTTGACACTGATACAGCGTTGTACCTGATACAGCATTGTACCTGATACAGCATTGTACCTGATGCAGCCTTGTCGCTGATACAGCCTTGTCGCTAATACAGCCTTGTCGCTGATTCAGCCTTGTACCTAATACTGCCTTGTCACTGGTACAGCCTTGTACCTGATTCAGCCTTGTACCTGATACAGCCTTGTACCTGATACAGCCTTGTACCTGATACAGCCTTGTACCTGATAACAGCCTTGTACCTGATAACAGCCTTGTACCTGATACAGCCATGTACCTGATACAGCCTTGTCATTGATACAGCCTTGTCCCTGATGCAGCCTTGACCCTGATACAGCCTTGTACTTGATACAGCCTTGTCAGTATTACAGCCTTGTCACTGATATAGCCTTGTCGCTGATACAGCCTTGTCACTGATACATCCTTGTCGCTGTTATAACCTTGTCGCTGATAGAGCCTTGTCGCTGATACAGCCTTGTTGCTGATACAGCCTTGTACCTTATGCAGCCTTGTACCTGATACAGCCTTGTCACTGGTACAGCCTTGTACCTGATACATCCTTGTCGCTGATACAACTTTGTCGTTGATTCCGCCTTGTCACTGATACAGCCTTGTCATTGTTACAGCCTTGTCGCTGATACAGCCTTGTCGCTGATACAGCCTTGTCGCTGATACAGCCTTGTCACTGATACAGCCTTGTACCTGATACAGCTTTGTACCTGATAAAGCCTTGTCACTGGTACAGCCTTTTACCTGATACAACCTTGTCACTGGTACAGCCTTTTCAATGATACAGCCTTTTTACTGATACAGCCTTGTCACTGATACAGCCTTGACACTGATACAGCCTTGACACTGATACAGCCTTGACACTGATGCAGCCTTGTACCTGATACAGCCTTGACACTGATACAGCCTTGTACCTGATTCTGCCTTGTCACTGATACACCCTTGTCACTGATACGGCCTTGTCCCTGATACAGCCTTTTCACTGATACAGACTTGTACCTGATACAGCCTTGTCGCTGATACAGACTTGTCGTTGATACAGCCTTGTCGTTGATACAGCCTTGTCACTGATACAGCCTTGTCACTGTTACAGCCTTGTCATTGATATAGCCTTGTCACGGATGCAGCCTTGTACCTGATATAGCCTTGAACCTGATACAGCCCTGTCACTGATACAGCCTTGTCGCTGTTATAGCCTTGTACCTGATGCAGCCTTTTCACTGATGCAGCCTTTTCACTGATACAGCCTTGTACCTGATACAGCCTTTTTGCTGATACAGCCTTGTCGCTGATACAACCTTGTCGTTGATACAGCCTTGTCACTGATACAGCCTTTTCACTGTTACAGCCTTGTCGCTGATACAGCCTTGTCACTGATACAGCCTTGTACCTGATACAGCCTTGTACCTGATACAGCCTTGTCACTGTTATAGCCTTGTACTGATACAGCCTTGTACCTGATACAGCCTTGTACCTGACACAGCCTTGTCACTGATACAGCCTTGTCCCTGATACAGCCTTGTCCTGATACACCTTGCACTGATACAGCTTGTACCTGATACAGCCTTGTCGCCTGATAAAGCCTTGTCACTGATACAGCCTTGTGCCTGATACAGCCTTGTCGCTGATACAGCCTTGTACCTGATACAGCCTTGTCACTGATACAGCCTTGACCTGATACAGCCATGTACCTGTTACAGCCTTGTCGCTGATACAGCCTTGACCTGATACAGCCTTGTCACTGATACACCTTGTACCTGATACAGCCTTGTTGCTGATTCAGCCTTGTCCCTGATACAGCCTGTACCTGATACAGCCTTGTCACTGATACAGCCTTGTACCTGATACAGCTTGTACCTGATACAGCCTTGTCGCTGATACAGCATCGTCTCTGATACAGCCGGTCGCTGATACAGCCTTGTCACTGATACAGCCTTTTCCCTGATACAGCCTTGTACTTGATACAGCCTTGTACCTGATACAGCCTTGTACCTGATACAGCCTTGTCACTGATACAGCCTTGTCACTGTTACAGCCTTGTACCTGATACAGACTTGTACCTGATACAGCCTTGTCATTGATACAGCCTTGTCACTGTTATAGCCTTGTACCTGATACAGACTTGTACCTGATACCGCCTTGTCATTGATACAGCCTTGACACTGATACAGCCTTGACACTGATGCAGCCTTGTACCTGATACAGCCTTGAAACTGATACAGCCTTGCACCTGATACAGCCTTGTACGTGATACAGCCTTTTACCTGATACAGCCTTGTACCTGCTAACAGCGTTGTACCTGATACAGCCGTGTACCTGCTACAGCCTTGTCGCTGATACAGCCTTGTCATTGATACAGCCTTGTCCCTGATACAGCCTTGACCCTGATACAGCCTTGTTACTGATACAGCCTTGTCACTATTACAGCCTTGTTACTGATACAGCCTTGTCACTGATACAGCCTTGTAACTGTTACAGCCTTGTCACTGATACAGCCTTGTACCTGATACAGCCTTGTACCTGATACAGCCTTGGCTTGGTACAGCCTTGTACCTGATACAGCCTTGTACTTGATACAGCCTCTTCGCTGATACAGCCTTGTCGCTGATACAGCCTTGTCACTGGTACAGCCTTGTCACTGATACAGCCTTGTCACTGATACAGCCTTGTCACTGATACAGCCTTGACACTGATACAACCTTGTCCTGATACAGCCTTGTACCGATAGCAGCCTTGTCCTGATAAAGCCTTGTCACTGGATACAGCCTTGTCCTGATACAGCCTTGTCGCTGATACAGCCTTGTACCTGATACAGCCTTGTCAGTGATACAGCCTTGTACCTGATACACCCTTGTACCTGATACAGCCTTTTCACTGGTATAGCCTTGTCACTGATACAGCCTTGTCACTGATACAGCCTTGTCACTGATACAGCCTTGTCACTGATACAGCCTTGTCATTGTTACAGCCTTGTCGCTGATACAGCCTTGTCGCTGATACAGCCTTGTCGCTGATACAGCCTTATACCTGATACAGCCTTGTACCTGATACAGCTTTGTACCTGATAAAGCCTTGTCACTGGTACAGCCTTGTACCTGATACAACCTTGTCACTGATACAGCCCTGTCGCTGTTATAGCCTTGTACCTGATACAGCCTTGTACCTGATACAGCCTTGTACCTGATACAGCCTTGTCACTGGTACAGCCTTTTCACTGATACAGCCTTTTTACTGATACAGCCTTGTCACTGATACAGCCTTGACACTGATACAGCCTTGACACTGATGCAGCCTTGTACCTGATACAGCCTTGACACTGATACAGCCTTGTCCCTGATTCTGCCTTGTCACTGATACACCCTTGTCACTGATACGGCCTTGTCCCTGATACAGCCTTTTCACTGATACAGACTTGTACCTGACACAGCCTTGTTGCTGATACAGCCTTGTCGTTGATACAGCCTTGTCGTTGATACAGCCTTGTCACTGATACAGCCTTGTCACTGTTACAGCCTTGTCATTGATACAGCCTTGTCACTGATACAGCCTTGTACCTGATACAGCCTTGTCGCTGATACAGCCTTGTCACTGATACAGCCTTGTCGCTGATAAAGCCTTGTACCTGATACAGCCTTGTCACTGATACAGCCTTGTCACTGATACAGCCTTGTACCTGATACAGCCTTGTTCCTGATACAGCCTTGTCGCTGATACAGCCTTATATCTGATACAGCCTTGTCACTGATACAGCCTTGTCACTGTTACAGCCTTGTCGCTGATACAGCCTTGTCACTGATACAGCCTTGTACCTGATACAGCCTTGTACCTGATACAGCCTTGTCACTGATACAGCCTTGTACCTGATACAGCCTTTGTACCTGATACAGCCTTGTACCTGATACAGCCTTGTCACTGATACAGCCTTGTCACTGATACAGCCTTGTCACTGATACAGCCTGTTACCTGATACAGCCTTGTACCTGATACGCCTGGTCACTGATACAGCCTTGTCACTTTTACAGCCTGGTACCTGATGCAGCCTTGTCGCTGATACAGCCTTGAACCTGATACAGCCCTTGTCACTGATACAGGCTTGTCCCTGATACAGCTATAACCTGATACAGCCTTGTCGCTGATACAGCCATGTTACCTGATACAGCCTTGTCACTGATACAGCCTTGTACCTGATACAGATACCGCCTTTGTTTGCTGATACAGCCTTGTCGCTGATACAGCCTGTACTGATAGTGCCTTGTACCTGATACAGCCTGTACCTGATACAGCCTTGTCACTGATACAGCCTTGTCGCTGATACATCCTTGTATCAGATACAGCATTGTACCTGATACTGCCTTGTACCAAATACAGCCTTGTCACTGATACAGCCTTGTCACTTCAGCCTTGTACCTGAAACAGCCGTGAACCTAATACAGCCTTGTAAATGAGACATCCTGATACCTGATACAGCCTTGTACCTGATACAGCCTTGTCACGGATACAGCCTTGTACCTATACAGCCTTGTACCTGATACAGCCTTGTACCTAATACAGCCTTGTACCTGATACAGCCTTGTACCTGATACAGCCTTGTACCTGATACAGCCTTGTCACTGGTACAGCCTTGTACCTGATACAGCCTTGTACCTGATAACAGCCTTGTACCTGATAACAGCCTTGTACCTGATACAGCCTTGTACCTGATACAGCCTTGTCGCTGATACAGCCTTGTCATTGATACAGCCTTGTCCCTGATGCAGCCTTGTCTCTGATACAGCCTTGTACCTGATACAGCCTTGTCACTGATATAGCCTTGTCGCTGATACAGCCTTGTCACTGATACAGCCTTGTCGCTGATACATCCTTGTCGCTGATACAGCCTTGTCGCTGATACAGCCTTGTCGCTGATGAAGCCTTGTACCTTATTACAGCCTTGTACCTGATACAGCCTTGTCACTGATACAGCCTTGTCCCTGATACACCTTGTACCTGTAACAGCCTTGTACTGATACAGCCTTGTACCTGATACAGCCTTGTCGCTGATACAGCCTTGACAGTGATACAGCCTTGTACCTGATACAGCCTTGTACCTGATACAGCCTTGTACCTGATACAGCCTTGTCACTGATACAGCCTTGTCACTGATACAGCCTTGTCACTGTTTCAACCTTGTCCCAATTACAGCCTTGTCACTGATACAGCCTTGTCGCTGATACAGCCTTGTATCTGATACAGCCTTGTACCTGATACAGCCTTGTCGCGGATACAGCCTTGTTGCTGATACAGCCTTGTCGCTGATACAGCCTAGTACCTGATACAGCCTTGTCACTGATACAGCCTTGTACCTGATACAGCTTGTCCCTGATACAGCCTTGTCTGATACAGCCTTGTACCTGATACAGCCTGTCCCTGATACAGCCTTGTCACTGAACAGCCTTGTACCTGATACAGCTTGTACCTTGATACAGCCTTGTCACTGTTACAGCCTTGTCATTGATATAGCCTTGTCACGGATGCAGCCTTGTACCTGATATAGCCTTGAACCTGATACAGCCCTGTCACTGATACAGCCTTGTCGCTGTTATAGCCTTGTACCTGATGCAGCCTTTTCACTGATGCAGCCTTTTCACTGATACAGCCTTGTACCTGATACAGCCTTTTTGCTGATACAGCCTTGTCGCTGATACAACCTTGTCGTTGATACAGCCTTGTCACTGATACAGCCTTTTCACTGTTACAGCCTTGTCGCTGATACAGCCTTGTCACTGATACAGCCTTGTACCTGATACAGCCTTGTACCTGATACAGCCTTGTCACTGTTATAGCCTTGTACCTGATACAGCTTTGTACCTGACACAGCCTTGTACCTGATACATCCTTTTCACTGGTATAGACTTGTCACTGATACAGCGTTGTCACTGATCCAGCCTTGCCACTGATACAGCCTTGTACCTGATAGCGCATTGTCGCTGTTAAAGCCTTGTCACTGATACAGCCATGTGCCTGATGCAGCCTTGTCGCTGATACAGCCTTGTACCTGATACAGCCTTGTCACTGATACAGGCTTGTACCTGATACAGCTATATACCTGTTACAGCCTTGTCGCTGATACAGCCTAGTACCTGATACAGCCTTGTCACTGATACAGCCTTGTACCTGATACCGCCTTGTTGCTGATACAGCCTTGTCGCTGATACAACCTTGTACCTGATACAGCCTTGTCACTGATACAGGCTTGTACCTGATACAGCTATGTACCTGATACAGCCTTGTCGCTGATACAGCCGTGTATCTGATACAGCCTTGTCACTGATACAGCCTTGTACCTGATACAGCCTTGTACTTGATACAGCCTTGTACCTGATACAGCCTTGTACCTGATACAGCCTTGTCACTGATACAGCCTTGTCACTGTTACAGCCTTGTACCTGATACAGACTTGTACCTGATACAGCCTTGTCACTGATACAGCCTTGTCACTGTTATAGCCTTGTACCTGATACAGACTTGTACCTGATACCGCCTTGTCATTGATACAGCCTTGACACTGATACAGCCTTGACACTGATGCAGCCTTGTACCTGATACAGCCTTGAAACTGATATGGCCTTGCATCTGATACAGCCTTGTACGTGATACAGCCTTTTACCTGATACAGCCTTGTACCTGCTAACAGCGTTGTACCTGATACAGCCGTGTACCTGCTACAGCCTTGTCGCTGATACAGCCTTGTCATTGATACAGCCTTGTCCCTGATACAGCCTTGACTCTCATACAGCCTAGTAATTGATACAGCCTTGTCACTATTACAGCCTTGTTACTGATACAGCCTTGTCACTGATACAGCCTTGTAACTGATACAGCTTTGTCACTGATACATCCTTGTACCTGATACAGCCTTGTACCTGATAACAGCCTTGTACCTGATAACAGCCTTGTACCTGATACAGCCGTGTACCTGATACAGCCTTGTCATTGATACAGCCTTGTCCCTGATGCAGCCTTGACCCTGATACAGCCTTGTACTTGATACAGCCTTGTCAGTATTACAGCCTTGTCACTGATATAGCCTTGTCGCTGATACAGCCTTGTCACTGATATATCCTTGTCGCTGTTATAACCTTGTCGCTGATACAGCCTTGTCGCTGATACAGCCTTGTCGCTGATACAGCCTTGTACCTTATGCAGCCTTGTACCTGATACAGCCTTGTCACTGGTACAGCCTTGTACCTGATACAGTCTTGTCGCTGATACAGCCTTGTACCTTATACAGCCTTGTCATTGATACAGCCTTGTACCTGATACAGCCGTGTACCTGATACAGCTTTGTCGCTGATACAGCCTTATACCTGATACATCCTTGTCGCTGATACAACTTTGTCGTTGATTCCGCCTTGTCACTGATACAGCCTTGTCATTGTTACAGCCTTGTCGCTGATACAGCCTTGTCGCTGATACAGCCTTGTCGCTGATACAGCCTTATACCTGATACAGCCTTGTACCTGATACAGCTTTGTACCTGATAAAGCCTTGTCACTGGTACAGCCTTTTACCTGATACAACCTTGTCACTGATACAGCCCTGTCGCTGTTATAGCCTTGTACCTGATACAGCCTTGTACCTGATACAGCCTTGTACCTGATACAGCCTTGTCACTGGTACAGCCTTTTCACTGATACAGCCTTTTTACTGATACAGCCTTGTCACTGATACAGCCTTGACACTGATACAGCCTTGACACTGATGCTGCCTTGTACCTGATACAGCCTTGACACTGATACAGCCTTGTCCCTGATTCTGCCTTGTCACTGATACACCCTTGTCACTGATACGGCCTTGTCCCTGATACAGCCTTTTCACTGATACAGACTTGTACCTGATACAGCCTTGTCGCTGATACAGACTTGTCGTTGATACAGCCTTGTCGTTGATATAGCCTTGTCACTGATACAGCCTTGTCACTGTTACAGCCTTGTCATTGATATAGCCTTGTCACGGATGCAGCCTTGTACCTGATATAGCCTTGAACCTGATACAGCCCTGTCACTGATACAGCCTTGTCGCTGTTATAGCCTTGTACCTGATGCAGCCTTTTCACTGATGCAGCCTTTTCACTGATACAGCCTTGTACCTGATACAGCCTTTTTGCTGATACAGCCTTGTCGCTGATACAACCTTGTCGTTGATACAGCCTTGTCACTGATACAGTCTTTTCACTGTTACAGCCTTGTCGCTGATACAGCCTTGTCACTGATACAGCCTTGTACCTGATACAGCCTTGTACCTGATACAGCCTTGTCACTGTTATAGCCTTGTACCTGATACAGCTTTGTACCTGACACAGCCTTGTACCTGATACATCCTTTTCACTGGTATAGACTTGCCACTGATACAGCGTTGTCACTGATACAGCCTTGTCACTGATACAGCCTTGTACCTGATAGCGCATTGTCGCTGTTAAAGCCTTGTCACTGATACAGCCATGTGCCTGATGCAGCCTTGTCGCTGATACAGCCTTGAACCTGATACAGCCTTGTCACTGATACAGGCTTGTACCTGATACAGCTATATACCTGTTACAGCCTTGTCGCTGATACAGCCTATTACCTGATACAGCCTTGTCACTGATACAGCCTTGTACCTGATACCGCCTTGTTGCTGATACAGCCTTGTCGCTGATACAACCTTGTACCTGATACAGCCTTGTCACTGATACAGGCTTGTACCTGATACAGCTATGTACCTGATACATCCTTGTCGCTGATACAGCCGTGTATCTGATACAGCCTTGTACCTGATACAGCCTTGTACCTGATACAGCCTTGTCACTGATACAGGCTTGTACCTGATACAGCTATGTACCTGATACAGCCTTGTCGCTGATACAGCCGTGTATCTGATACAGCCTTGTCACTGATACAGCCTTTTACCTGATACAGCCTTGTACTTGATACAGCCTTGTACCTGATACAGCCTTGTACCTGATACAGCCTTGTTGCTGATACAGCCTTGTCGCTGATACAACCTTGTCATTGATACAGCCTTGTCACTGATACGACCTTGTCACTGTTACAGCCTTGTCACTGTTACAGCCTTGTCGCTGATACAGCCTTGTGACTGATACAGCCTTGTCACTGATACAGCCTTGTCACTGATACAGCCTTGTAGCTGATACAGCCTTGTACCTGATACAGCCTTGTACCTGATACAGCCTTGTACCTGATACAGCCTTGTCACTGATACAGCCTTGTCACTGTTATAGCCTTGTACCTGATACCGCCTTGTCATTGATACAGCCTTGACACTGATACAGCCTTGACACTGATGCAGCCTTGTACCTGATACAGCCTTGAAACTGATATGGCCTTGCATCTGATACAGCCTTGTACGTGATACAGCCTTTTACCTGATACAGCCTTGTACCTGCTAACAGCGTTGTACCTGATACAGCCGTGTACCTGCTACAGCCTTGTCGCTGATACAGCCTTGTCATTGATACAACCTTGCCCCTGATACAGCCTTGACTCTCATACAGCCTAGTAATTGATACAGCCTTGTCACTATTACAGCCTTGTTACTGATACAGCCTTGTCACTGATACAGCCTTGTAACTGATACAGCTTTGTCACTGATACATCCTTGTCGCTGTTATGGCCTTGTCACTGATACAGCCTTGTCGCTGATACAGCCTTGTACCTGATACAGCCTTGTACCTGATACAGCCTTGTCACTGGTACAGCCTTGTACCTGATACAGCCTTGTCACTGATACAGCCATGTACCTGAAACAGCCTTGTCACTGATACAGCCTTTTACCTGATACAGCCTGGTCGCTGTTACAGCCTTGTCGCTGATACAGCCTTGTCACTGATACTGCCTTGTACCTGAAACAGCCTTGTACCTGATACAGCCTTGTCATTGATACAGCCTTGTCGCTGTTATAGCCTTGTACCTTATACAGCCTTGTACCTGATACAGCCTTGTCATTGGTACAGCCTTGTACCTGATACAGCCTTGTCACTGATACAGCCCTGTCTCTGTTATAGCCTTGTACCTGATACAGCTTTGTACCTGACACAGCTTTGTACCTGACACAGCCTTGTACCTGATACAGCCTTGTCATTGATACAGCCTTGTACCTGATATAGCCGTGTACCTGATACAGCCTTGTCGCTGATACAGCCTTGTCACTGATACAGCCTTGTACCTGGCAGAGCATTGTCATTGTTACAGCCTTGTCACTGATACAGCCTTGTACCTGATACAGCCTTGTACTTGATACAGCCTCATCGCTGATACAACCTTCTCGCTGATACAGCCTTGTCACTGGTAAAGCCTTGTCACTGATACAGCCTTGTCACTGATACAGCCTTGTCACTGATACAGCCTTGTCACTGATACAACCTTGACCCTGATGCAGCCTTGTACCTGATACAGCCTTGACACTGATACAGCCTTGTACCTGATACAGCATTGTACCTCATACAGCATTGTATCTGATACAGCCTTGTCGCTGATACAGCCATGTGCCTGATGCAGCCTTGTCGCTGATACAGCCTTGTACCTGATACAGCCTTGTCACTGATACAGGCTTGTACCTGATACAGCTATATACCTGTTACAGCCTTGTCGCTGATACAGCCTAGTACCTGATACAGCCTTGTCACTGATACAGCCTTGTACCTGATACCGCCTTGTTGCTGATACAGCCTTGTCGCTGATACAACCTTGTACCTGATACAGCCTTGTCACTGATACAGGCTTGTACCTGATACAGCTATGTACCTGATACAGCCTTGTCGCTGATACAGCCGTGTATCTGATACAGCCTTGTCACTGATACAGCCTTTTACCTGATACAGCCTTGTACTTGATACAGCCTTGTACCTGATACAGCCTTGTACCTGATACAGCCTTGTCACTGATACAGCCTTGTCACTGTTACAGCCTTGTACCTGATACAGACTTGTACCTGATACAGCCTTGTCACTGATACAGCCTTGTCACTGTTATAGCCTTGTACCTGATACAGACTTGTACCTGATACCGCCTTGTCATTGATACAGCCTTGACACTGATACAGCCTTGACACTGATGCAGCCTTGTACCTGATACAGCCTTGAAACTGATATGGCCTTGCATCTGATACAGCCTTGTACGTGATACAGCCTTTTACCTGATACAGCCTTGTACCTGCTAACAGCGTTGTACCTGATACAGCCGTGTACCTGCTACAGCCTTGTCGCTGATACAGCCTTGTCATTGATACAGCCTTGTCCCTGATACAGCCTTGACTCTCATACAGCCTAGTAATTGATACAGCCTTGTCACTATTACAGCCTTGTTACTGATACAGCCTTGTCACTGATACAGCCTTGTAACTGATACAGCTTTGTCACTGATACATCCTTGTACCTGATACAGCCTTGTACCTGATAACAGCCTTGTACCTGATAACAGCCTTGTACCTGATACAGCCGTGTACCTGATACAGCCTTGTCATTGATACAGCCTTGTCCCTGATGCAGCCTTGACCCTGATACAGCCTTGTACTTGATACAGCCTTGTCACTGATATATCCTTGTCGCTGTTATAACCTTGTCGCTGATACAGCCTTGTCGCTGATACAGCCTTGTCGCTGATACAGCCTTGTACCTTATGCAGCCTTGTACCTGATACAGCCTTGTCACTGGTACAGCCTTGTACCTGATACAGTCTTGTCGCTGATACAGCCTTGTACCTTATACAGCCTTGTCATTGATACAGCCTTGTACCTGATACAGCCGTGTACCTGATACAGCTTTGTCGCTGATACAGCCTTATACCTGATACATCCTTGTCGCTGATACAACTTTGTCGTTGATTCCGCCTTGTCACTGATACAGCCTTGTCATTGTTACAGCCTTGTCGCTGATACAGCCTTGTCGCTGATACAGCCTTGTCGCTGATACAGCCTTGTCGCTGATACAGCCTTATACCTGATACAGCCTTGTACCTGATACAGCCTTGTACCTGATACAGCCTTGTCACTGATACAGCCTTGTACCTGATATTGCCTTGTCACTGATACAGCCTTGTCGCTGATACAGCCTTGTACCTGATACAGCCTTGTACCTGATACAGCCTTGTACCTGATACAGCCTTGTAATTGATACAGCTTTTCACTGATACAGCCTTGTACCTGATACAGCCTTGTCACTGATACAGCCTTACACTGATACAGCCTTGACACTGAACAGCCCTGTACCTGATACAGCCTTGTTCATGATACAGCCTTGTCCCTGATACAGCCTTGTCACTGATACAGCCTTGTCGCTGATACAGCCTAGTACCTGATACTGGCTTGTCACGGATACAGCCTTGTACCTGATACAGCCTTGTTGCTGATACAGCCTTGTCGCTGATACAGCCTTGTCGTTGATACAGCCTTGTCACTGATACAGCCTTGTCACTGATACAGCCTTGTCACTGATATAGCCTTGTCACGGATGCAGCCTTGTACCTGATATAGCCTTGAACCTGATACAGCCCTGTCACTGATACAGCCTTGTCGCTGTTATAGCCTTGTACCTGATGCAGCCTTTTCACTGATGCAGCCTTTTCACTGATACAGCCTTGTACCTGATACAGCCTTGTCGCTGATACAGCCTTGTCGCTGATACAACCTTGTCGTTGATACAGCCTTGTCACTGATACAGTCTTTTCACTGTTACAGCCTTGTCGCTGATACAGCCTTGTCACTGATACAGCCTTGTACCTGATACAGCCTTGTACCTGATACAGCCTTGTCACTGTTATAGCCTTGTACCTGATACAGCTTTGTACCTGACACAGCCTTGTACCTGATACATCCTTTTCACTGGTATAGCCTTGTCACTGATACAGCGTTGTCACTGATACAGCCTTGTCACTGATACAGCCTTGTACCTGATAGCGCATTGTCGCTGTTAAAGCCTTGTCACTGATACAGCCATGTGCCTGATGCAGCCTTGTCGCTGATACAGCCTTGTACCTGATACAGCCTTGTCACTGATACAGGCTTGTACCTGATACAGCTATATACCTGTTACAGCCTTGTCGCTGATACAGCCTATTACCTGATACAGCCTTGTCACTGATACAGCCTTGTACCTGATACCGCCTTGTTGCTGATACAGCCTTGTCGCTGATACAACCTTGTACCTGATACAGCCTTGTCCCTGATACAGGCTTGTACCTGATACAGCTATGTACCTGATACATCCTTGTCGCTGATACAGCCGTGTATCTGATACAGCCTTGTACCTGATACAGCCTTGTACCTGATACAGCCTTGTCACTGATACAGGCTTGTACCTGATACAGCTATGTACCTGATACAGCCTTGTCGCTGATACAGCCGTGTATCTGATACAGCCTTGTCACTGATACAGCCTTTTACCTGATACAGCCTTGTACTTGATACAGCCTTGTACCTGATACAGCCTTGTTGCTGATACAGCCTTGTCAGATCAGTCCCCTGTACCTGAATAACCTGTCAACCAGATTACAGCCCTGTCATTGATACAGCCTTGTCGCTGTTATAGCCTTGTACATGATGCAGCCTTTTACCTAATACAGCCTTTTCACTGATACAGCCTTTTCACTGATACAGCCTTGTACCTGATACAGCCTTGTCGCTGATACAGCCTTGTCGCTGATACAACCTTGTCGTTGATACAGCCTTGTCACTGATACAGTCTTTTCACTGTTACAGCCTTGTCACTGATACAGCCTTGTCACTGATACAGCCTTGTCACTGATACAGCCTTGTCACTGATACAGCCTTGTACCTGATACAGCCTTGTACCTGATACAGCCTTGTCACTGTTATAGCCTTGTACCTGATACAGCTTTCTACCTGACACAGCCTTGTACCTGATACAGCCTTTTCACTGGTATAAGCCTTGTCACTGATACAGCGTTGTTACTGATACAGCCTTGTCACTGATACAGCCTTGTCACTGATACAGCCTTGACACTGATACAGCCTTGTCCCTGATACAGCCTTGTAATTGATACAGCCTTGTCACTATTACAGCCTTGTTACTGATACAGCCTTGTCACTGATACAGCCTTGTAACTGATACAGCTTTGTCACTGATACATCCTTGTCGCTGTTATAGCCTTGTCACTGATACAGCCTTGTCGCTGATACAGCCTTGTACCTGATACAGCCTTGTACCTGATACAGCCTTGTCACTGGTACAGCCTTGTACCTGATACAGCCTTGTCACTGATACAGCCATGTACCTGAAACAGCCTTGTCACTGATACAGCCTTTTACCTGATACAGCCTTGTCGCTGTTACAGCCTTGTCGCTGATACAGCCTTGTCACTGATACTGCCTTGTACCTGATACAGCCTTGTACCTGATACAGCCTTGTCATTGATACAGCCTTGTCGCTGTTATAGCCTTGTACCTTATACAGCCTTGTACCTGATACAGCCTTGTCATTGGTACAGCCTTGTACCTGATACAGCCTTGTCACTGATACAGCCTTTCTCTGTTACAGCCTTGTCGCTGATACAGCCTTGTACCTGATACAGCCTTGTACCTGACACAGCCTTGTACCTGATACAGCCTTGTCATTGATACAGCCTTGTACCTGATATAGCCGTGTACCTGATACAGCCTTGTCGCTGATACAGCCTTGTCTCTGATACAGCCTTGTACCTGCTAGAGCATTGTCACTGTTACAGCCTTGTCACTGATACAGCCTTGTACCTGATACAGCCTTGTACTTGATACAGCCTCATCGCTGATACAACCTTGTCGCTGATACAGCCTTGTCACTGGTAAAGCCTTGTCACTGATACAGCCTTGTCACTGATACAGCCTTGTCACTGATACAGCCTTGTCACTGATACAACCTTGACCCTGATGCAGCCTTGTACCTGATACAGCCTTGACACTGATACAGCCTTGTACCTGATACAGCATTGTACCTGATACAGCATTGTATCTGATACAGCCTTGTCGCTGATACAGCCTTGTCGCTGATACAGCCTTGTCGCTGATTCAGCCTTGTACCTAATACAGCCTTGTACCTGATACAGCCTTGTACCTGATACAACCTTGTACCTGATAACAGCCTTGTACCTGATAACAGCCTTGTACCTGATACAGCCATGTACCTGATACAGCCTTGTCCCTGATGCAGCCTTGACCCTGATACAGCCTTGTCACTGATACATCCTTGTCGCTGTTATAGCCTTGTCGCTGATACAGCCTTGTCGCTGGTACAGCCTTGTCACTGATACAGCTTTGTCACTGATACAGCCTTGTCACTGATACAGCCTTGACACTGATACAACCTTGACCCTGATGCAGCCTTGTACCTGATACAGCATTGTACCTGATACAGCATTGTCCCTGATACAGCCTTGTCGCTGATACAGCCTTGTCGCTGATACTGCCTTGTCGCTGATTCAGCCTTGTACCTAATACAGCCTTGTCACTGGTACAGCCTTGTACCTGATACAGCCTTTTACCTGATACAGCCTTGTACCTGATAACAGCCTTGTACCTGATAACAGCCTTGCACTGATACAGCCTTGTCGCTGATACAGCCTTGTCATTGATACAACCTTGTCCCTGATGCAGCCTTGACCCTGATACAGCCTTGTACTTGATACAGCCTTGTCAGTATTACAGCCTTGTCACTGATATAGCCTTGTCGCTGATACAGCCTTGTCACTGATACATCCTTGTCGCTGTTATAGCCTTGCCGCTGATACAGCCTTGTCGCTGATGCAGCCTTGTACCTGATACAGCCTTGTCACTGGTACAGCCTTGTGCCTGATACAGTCTTGTCGCTGATACAGCCTTGTACCTTATACAGCCTTGTCATTGATACAGCCTTGTACCTGATACAGCCGTGTACCTGATACAGCTTTGTCGCTGAAACAGCCTTATACCTGATAAATCCTTGTCCCTGATACAACCTTGACGTTGATACCGCCTTGTCACTGATACAGCCTTGTCATTGATACAGCCTTGTCACTGATACAGCCTTGTAAATGATACAGCTTTGTCACTGATACATCCTTGTCGCTGTTATGGCCTTGTCACTGATACAGCCTTGTCGCTGATACAGCCTTGTACCTGATACAGCCTTGTCGCTGATACAGCCTTGTACCTGATACAGCCTTGTTCCTGATACAGCCTTGTCACTGATACAGCCTTGTCACTGATACAGCCTTGTCACTGATACAGCCTTGTCGCTGATACAGCCTTGTCTCTGATACAGCCTTGTACCTGATACAGCCTTGTCACTGATACAGCCTTGTCGCTGATACAGCCTTGTCACTGATACAGCCTTGTCACTGATACAGCCTTGTCGCTGATACAGCCTTGTACCTGATACAGCCTTGTACCTGATACAGCCTTGTCGCTGATACAGCCTTGTCACTGATACAGCCTTGTACCTGATACAGCCTTGTACCTGATACAGCCTTGTACCTGATACAGCCTTGTACTGATACAGCCTTGTACCTGATACAGCCTTGTCACTGATACAGCCTTGTACTGATACAGCCTTGTACCTGATACAGCCTTGTACCTGATACAGCCTTGTCCTGATACAGCCTTGTCCTGATACAGCCTTGTCCTGATACAGCCTTGTACTGATACAGCCTTGTCGCTGATACAGCCTTGTCCTGATACAGCCTTGTCACTGATACAGCCTTGTCCTGATACAGCCTTGTACCTGATACAGCTTGCTTGTACCTGATACAGCCTTGTACCTGATACAGCCTTGTACCTGATACAGCCTTGTACTGATACAGCCTTGTCGCTGATGCAGCCTTGTACCTGATAGAGCCTTGTACCTGATACGGCCTTGTACCTGATACAGCCTTGTACCTGATACAGCCTTGTCGCTGATACTGACTTGTCGCTGATACAGCCTTGTACCTGATACAGCCTTGTCGCTGATACAGCCTTGTCGCTGATACAGCCTTGTCGCTGATACAGCCTTGTACCTGATACAGCCTTGTCACTGATGCAGCCTTGACCCTGATACAGCCTTGTCACTGATACATCCTTGTCGCTGTTATAGCCTTGTCGCTGATACAGCCTTGTCGCTGGTACAGCCTTGTCACTGATACAGCTTTGTCACTGATACAGCCTTGTCACTGATACAGCCTTGACACTGATACAACCTTGTCCCTGATGCAGCCTTGTACCTGATACAGCATTGTACCTGATACAGCATTGTCCCTGATACAGCCTTGTCGCTGATACAGCCTTGTCGCTGATACTGCCTTGTAGCTGATTCAGCCTTGTACCTAATACAGCCTTGTCACTGGTACAGCCTTGTACCTGATACAGCCTTTTACCTGATACAGCCTTGTACCTGATAACAGCCTTGTACCTGATAACAGCCTTGCACCTGATACAGCCTTGTCGCTGATACAGCCTTGTCATTGATACAACCTTGTCCCTGATGCAGCCTTGACCCTGATACAGCCTTGTACTTGATACAGCCTTGTCATTATTACAGCCTTGTCCTGATATAGCCTTGTCGCTGATACAGCCTTGTCACTGATACATCCTTGTCACTGTTATAGCATTGCCGCTGATACAGCCTTGTCGCTGATGCAGCCTTGTACCTGATACAGCCTTGTCACTGGTACAGCCTTGTGCCTGATACAGTCTTGTCGCTGATACAGCCTTGTACCTTATACAGCCTTGTCATTGATACAACCTTGACGTTGATACCGCCTTGTCACTGATACAGCCTTGTCATTGTTACAGCCTTGTCGCTGATACAGCCTTGTCGCTGATACAGCCTAATACCTGATACAGCCTTGTACCTGATACAGCTTTGTACCTGATAAAGCCTTGTCACTGGTACAGCCTTGTACCTGATACAACGTTGTCACTGATACAGCCCTGTCGCTGTTATAGCCTTGTACCTGATACAGCCTTGTACCTGATACAGCCTTGTACTTGATACAGCCTTGTCACTGGTACAGCCTTTTCACTGATACAGCCTTTTTACTGATACAGCCTTGTCACTGATACAGCCTTGTACCTGATACAGCCTTGACACTGATACAGCCTTGTACCTGATACTGCCCTGTAACTGATACAGCCTTGTACCTGATACAGCCTTGTACCTGATACAGCCTTGTCACTGATACAGCCTTGTTCCTGATACAGCCTTGTACCTGATACAGCCTTGTACCTGATACAGCCTTGTACCTGATACAGCCTTGTACCTGATACAGCCTTGTACCTGATACAGCCTTATACCTGATCCAGCCTTGTACCTGATACAGCCTTGTACCTGATACAGCCTTTTCCCTGATACAGCCTTGTCCCTGATGCATTCTTGTCCCTGATACAGCCTTTTCCCTGATACAGCCTTGTCACTGATACAGCCTTGTACCTGATACAGCCTTGTACCTGATACAGCCTTGTCACTGATACAGCCTTGTACTGATACAGCCTTGTCCTGATACAGCCTTGTCCTGATACAGCCTTGTCACTGATACAGCCTTGTACCTGATACAGCCTTGTACCTGATACAGCCTTGTACCTGATACAGCCTTGTACCTGATACAGCCTTGTACCTGATACAGCCTTGTCCCTGATACAGCCTTGTCGCTGATACAGCCTTGTACCTGATACAGCCTTGTCATGATACAGCCTTGTAACATGATACAGCCTTGTACCTGATACAGCCTTGTACCTGATACAGCCTTGTCCCTGATACAGCCTTGTCACTGATACAGCCTTGTCCTGATACAGCCTTGTAACTGATACAGCCTTGTCGCTGATACAGCCTTGTACCAGATACAGCCTTGTCGCTGATACAGCCTTGTCCCGGATACAGCCTTTTCCCGATACAGCCTTGTCATGATACAGCCTTGTCTCTTATTCAGCCTTGTACCTGATACAGAATTGTCACTGATCCAGCCTTGTCACTGATACAGCCTTGTCACTGATACAGCCTTGTACCTGATACAGCCTTGTACCTGATACAGCCTTGTACCTGATACAGCCTTGTACCTGATACAGCCTTGTACCTGATACAGCCTTGTACCTGATACAGCCTTGTCGCTGATACAGCCTTGTACCTGATACAGCCTTGTCACTGATACAGCCTTGTCGCTGATACAGCCTTGTACCTGATACAGCCTTGTTATGATACAGCCTTGTACCTGATACAGCCTTGTACCTGATACAGCCTTGTACCTGATACAGCCTTGTCACTGATACAGCCTTGTCACTGATACAGCCTTGTCCCTGATACAGCCTTGTACCTGATACAGCCTTGTAACTGATACAGCCTTGTCACTGATACAGCCTTGTTCCTGATACAGCCTTGTTCCTGATACAGCCTTGTCACTGATACAGCCTTGTCACTGATACAGCCTTGTCTCTGATACAGCCTTGTCTCTGATACAGCCTTGTACCTGATACAGCCTTGTCACTGATACAGCCTTGTACCTGATACAGCCTTGTACCTGATAAATCCTTGTACCTGATACATCCTTGTCCTGATACAGCCTTGTCGCTGCTACAGCCTTGTACCTGATACAGCCTTGTACTGATACAGCCTTGTCGCTGATACAGCCTTGTCCTGATTACAGCCTTGTCACTTGAACAGCCTTGAACCTGATACAGCCTCTGTCCGCTGATACAGCCTTGTCGCTGATACAGCCTTGTCGCTGATACAGCCTAGTACCTGATACAGCCTTGGCACTGATACAGCCTTTGTACCTGAACATCCTTGTTGCTGATACTAGCTTGTCGCTGATACAAGCCTTGTCGTTGATAAGCCTTGTCCCTGATACGGCTTGCACTGTTCGCCTTGTCCTGATACAGCCTTGTCACTGGATACAGGCCTTGTACCTGATACAGCCTTGTCACTGATACAGCCTTGTCACTGAACAGCCTTGTACTTAATACAGACTTCGTACCCTGATACAAGCCTTGTCAGTGATACTGCTTGTCAGTGATACAGCCTTGTCACTGATGCAGCCGTGTTGCTGATACAACCTTGAAACTGATACTTGCCGTGTCACCTGATACTGCCTTGTACCTGATACAGCCTTGTCACTGATACAGCCATGTACCTGATACAGCCTTGTCACGGATACTGCCTTGTACCTGTTACAGCTGCTGGTCGCTGTTACAGCCTTGTCGTGATACAGCATTGTCACTGATATGCCTTTGTACTGAAACAGCCTTGTACCTGATACAGCTTGTCATTGCTTACAGCCTTGTCGCTGTTATAGCCTTGTACTTATACAGCCTTGTACCTGATACAGCCTGGTCAAAGATACAGCCTGGTACCTGATACAGCCTTGTCACTGATACAACCCTGTTCTTGTTATAGCCTTGTACCTTGATACAGCCTTTTGTTACATGACACAGCTTTGTAACCTGACACTGCCTTGTACTGATACAGCACTTTGTCATTTGATACAGCCTTGTTACTGATATAGCGTGTACCTGATACAGCCTTGTCGCTTATACAGCCTTGTCACTGATACAGCCTTGTACTGGCAGAGCATTGTATTGTTACAGCCTTGTCACTGATACAGCCTAGTCAACTGATACAGTCTTTTCACTGTTACAGCCTTGTTACTGATACAGCCTTGTCACTGATACAGCCTTGTCACTGATACAGCCTTGTCACTGATACAGCCTTGTCGCTGATACAGCCTTGTCACTGATACAGCCTTGTCGCTGATACAGCCTTGTACCTGATACAGCCTTGTACCTGATACAGCCTTGTACCTGGTACAGCCTTGTACCTGATACAGCCTTGTCACTGATGTAACCTTGTCACTGAAACAGCCTTGTCACTGATACAGCCTTGTCACTGATGCAGCGTTGTCGCTGATACAGCCTTGTCGCTGATACAGCCTTGTACCTGATACTGCCTTGTCCCTGAAACAGCCTTGTACCTGATACAGCCATGTGCCTGATGCAGCCTTGTCGCTGATACAGCCTTGTACCTGATACAGCCTTGTCACTGATACAGGCTTGTACCTGATACAGCTATGTACCTGATACAGCCTTGTCGCTGATACAGCCTTGTATCTGATACAGCCTTGTGCCTGATACAGCCTTGTCGCTGATACAGCCTTGTCGCTGATACAGCCTTGTCCCGATACAGCCTTGTCACTGATACAGCCTTGTCGCTGTTATAGCCTTGTACCTGATCCTGCCTTGTACCTGACGCAGTCTTGTCACTGATACAGCCTTGTCACTGATACAGCCTTGTCACTGATACAGCCTTGTACCTGATACAGCCTTGTACCTGATACAGCCTTGTACCTGATACAGCCTTGTACCTGATACAGCCTTGTAACTGATACAGCCTTGTACCTGATACAGCCTTGTCACTGATACAGCCTTGTACCTGATACAGCCTTGTCGCTGATACAGCCTTGTCATTGATACAGCCTTGTCCCTGATACAGCCTTGTCGCTGATACAGCCTTGTCACTGTTACAGCCTTGTACCTGATACAGCCTTGTCGCTGATACAGCCTTGTACCTGATACAGCCTTGTTCCTGATACAGCCTTGTACCTGATACAGCCTTGTACCTGATACCGCCTTGTCACTAATACAGCCTTGTAACTGATACAGCCTTGTCATTGTTACAGCCTTTTACCTGATGCAGCCTTGTCAATGATACAGCCTTGTCACTGATACAGCCTTGTACGTGATACAGCCCTTGTACTGATACAGCCTGTACTGATACAGCCTTGTCCTGATACAGCCTTGTAACTGATACAGCCTTGTCGCTGATGCAGCCTTGTCGTTGATGCAGCCTTGTCGCTGATGCAGCCTTGATACTGAAACAGCCTTGTTCCTGATACAGCCTTGACACTGATACAGCTTTGTACCTGATACAGCCTTGTCACTGATACCGCCTTGTACCTGATAGAGCATTGTCCGCTGTTACATCCTTGTCACCTGCTGCAGCCTTGTACCTGATACAGCCTTGTACTGATATAATCCATGACTGATACAGCCTTGTCGCATGCTACTAGCCTTGTCATTGATACAGCCTGTGCCTGATGCAGCCTTGACCCTGATACAGCCTTGTCACTGTACAGCCTTGTCGCTGATACAGCCTAGTCCTGATACAGCCTTGTCGCTGATACAGCCTTGTACCTGATACAGCCTTGTCACTTGATACAGCCTTTGTACCTGATACCTGCCTTGTGCGGGATACAGCCTTTTACCTGATACAACCTTGTTACCTGATACAGCCCTGTCAGCTGATACTAGCCTTGTACCTGATACAGCCTAGTACCTGATACAGCCTTGTCCTGATACAGCCTTGTCACTGGTAAGCCTTTTACTTGATCAGCCTTTTTACCTGATACAGCCTTGTCTCTGATACTGCCTTGACCTGATACAGCTAGACCTGAATAGCAAGCCTTTGTACCAGATACAGCCTTGTAACTGCTACAGCCTTGTCACTGATACAGCCTTGTAACTGAAACAACCTTTGTAACTGAATACAGGCCTTGTACTGATACAGGACTTTTGTCACTGCTACAGCCCTGTCCCTTGTTACAGCCTTGTACTTGATAAAGCCTTGTACCTGATTCAGCCTTGTACCTGATACAGCCTTGTCGCTGATACAGCCTTGTCGCTGATACAGCCTTGTGCCTGATACAGCCTTGTACCTGATACAGCCTTGTACCTGATACAGCCTTGTACCTGATACAGCCTTGTACCTGATACAGCCTTGTACCTGATACAGCCTTGTACCTGATACAGCCTTGTCACTGATACAGCCTTGTCACTGATACAGCCTTGTCCTGATACAGCCTTGTACCTGATACAGCCTTGTCGCTGATACAGCCTTGTACCTGACACAGCATTGTACCTGATACTGCCTTGTACCTGATACAGCCTTGTACCTGATACAGCCTTGTACCTGATACAGCCTTGTCATTGATACAGCCTTGTCACTGATACAGCCTTGTACCTGATACAGCCTTGTCACTGATACAGCCTTGTCACTGATACAGCCTTGTACCTGATACAGCCTTGTCGCTGATACAGCCTTGTACCTGATACAGCCTTGTCACTGATACAGCCTTGTCACTGATACAGCCTTGTCACTGATACAGCCTTGTCATTGATACAGCCTTGTCGCTGATACAGCCTTGTACCTGATACAGCCTTGTACCTGATACAGCCTTGTCACTGATACAGCCTTGTACCTGATACAGCCTTGTACCTGATACAGCCTTGTACCTGATACAGCGTGGTCACTGATACAGCCTTTTCACTGATACAGCCTTTTACCTGATACAGCCTTGTCACTGATACAGCCTTGTCACTGATACAGTCTTGACGCTGATACAGCCTTGTACCTGATACAGCCTTGTACCTGATACAGCCTTGTCCCTGATACAGCCTTGTACCTGATACAGCCTTGTCACTGATACAGCCTTGTCACTGATACAGCCTTGTCACTGATACAGCCTTGTACCTGATACAGCCTTGTACCTGATACAGCCTTGTACCTGATACAGCCTTGTACCTGATACAGCCTTGTCACTGATACAGCCTTGTCACTGATACTGCCTTGTCCCTGATACAGCCTTGTCACTGATACAGCCTTGTCGCTGATACAGCCTTGTCACTGATACAGCCTTGTACCTGATACAGCCTTGTCGCTGATACAGCCTTGTCGCTGATACAACCTTGTCACTGATACAGCTTGTTACCTGATACAGCCTTGTACCTGATACAGCCTTTTCACTGATACAGCCTTGTCACTGATACAGCTTGTCACTGATACAGCCTTGTCACCTGATACAGCCTTGTCACTGATACAGCTTGACACTGATACAGCCTTGTCGCTGATACAGCCTTGTACCTGATACAGCCTTGTCGCTGATACAGCCTTGTCGCTATTACAGCCTTGTCCCTGATACAGCCTTGTCGCTGATACATCCTTGTACCTGATACAGCCTTGTCATTGATACAGCCTTGCACTTGATACAGCCTTGTACCCTATACAGCCTTGTCACTGATACAGCCTTGTAACTGATAGAGCCTTGTCACTGATACAGCCTTGTCCCTGATACAGCCTTGTACCTGATACAGCCTTGTACCTGATACAGCCTTGTACCTGATACAGCCTTGTCACTGATACAGCCTTGTACCTGATACAGCCTTGTACATGATACAGCCTTGTGCCTGATACAGCCTTGTACCTGATACAGCCTTGTACATGATACAGCCTTGTCACTGATACAGCCTTGTCACTGATACAGCCTTGTTCCTGATACAGCCTTGACACTGATACAGCCTTGTCACTGATACAGCCTTGTCACTGATACAGCCTTGTCACTGATAAGCCTTGTCACTGATACAGCCTTGTCGCTGATACAGCCTTGTAGCTGATACAGCCTTGTTCCTGATACAGCCTTGTCACTGATACAGCCTTGTACCTGATACAGCTTTTCAATGATACAGCCTTGTACCTGATACAGCCTTGTAACTGATACAGCCTTGTCACTGATACAGCCTTGTCACTGATACAGCCTTTTACCTGATACAGCCTTGTACCTGCTACAGCCTTGTCACTGATACAGCCTTGTCACTGATAAAGCCTTGTTCCTGATACAGCCTTGTACCTGATACAGCCTTGTACCTGATACAGCCTTGTACCTGATACAGCCTTGTACCTGATACAGCCTTGTACCTGATACAGCCTTGTACCTGATACAGCCTTGTACCTGATACAGCCTTGTACCTGATACAGCCTTGTCACTGATACAGCCTTGTACCTGATACAGCCTTGTACCTGATACAGCCTTGTACCTGATACAGCCTTGTCGCTGATACAGCCTTGTACCTGATACAGCCTTGTACCTGATACAGCCTTGTCGCTGATACAGCCTTGTACCTGATACAGCCTTGTCGCTAAGACAGCCTTGTCGCTGATACAGCCTTGTGCCTGATACAGCCTTGTACTTGATGCAGCCTTGTCACTGATACAGCCTTGTACCTGATACAGCATTCTCACTGATACAGCCTTGTACCTGATACAGCCTTGTACCTGATACAGCTTTGTACCTGATACAGCTTTGTACCTGATACAGCCTTGTCGCTGATACAGCCTTGTACCTGATACAGCCTTGTACCTGATACAGCCTTGTACCTGATACAGCCTTGTACCTGATACAGCCTTGTACCTGATACAGCCTTGTCACTGAGATATCCTTGTCGCTGATACAGCCTTGCCCCGGATTCAGCCTTGTCATGTTACAGCCTTGTACCTGATACAGCTTTGTATCTGATACAGCCTTGTACCTGATACAGTCTTGTCGCTGACACAGCGTTGTCGCTGATACTGCCTTGTAACTGATACGGCCTTGTTACTGATACAGCCCTGTCACTGATACAGTCGTGTGTCTGATACAGCCTTGTACCTGATACAGCCTGGTCACTGATACAGCCTTGTACCTGACACAGCCTTGTACCTGATACAGCCTTGTACCTGATACAGCCTTGTACCTGATACAGCCTTGTACTGATACAGCCTTGTCCTGATACAGCCTTGTACCTGATACAGCCTTGTTCCTGATACAGCCTTGTACCTGACACAGCCTTGTACCTGATACAGCCTTGTCCTGATACAGCCTTGTCGCTGATACAGCCTTGTCACTGATACAGCCTTATCACTGATACAGCCCTTACCTGATACAGCCTTGTCACTGATACAGCCTTTTACCTGATAAAGCCTTGTCACTGATACAGCCATGACGCTGATACAGCCTTGTCACTGATACAGCCTTTGTCCCTGATACAGCCTTGTACCTGATACAGCCTTGTCACTGATACAGCCTTGTCACTGATACAGCCTTGTAACTGATACAGCATTGTACCTGAAACAGCCTTGTACCTGATACAGCCTTGTCACTGATACAGCCTTGTCACTGATACAGCCTTGACACTGATACAGCCTTGTACCTGATACAGCCTTGTCCCTCATTCAGCCTTGTCAAAGATACTGCCTTGTCCCTGATACTGCCTTGTACCTGATACAGCCTTGTCCCTGATACAGCCCTTTGCACTGATACAGACTTGTCCTGATACAGCTTGTCGCTGATATAGCCTTGTCGCTGATACAGCCTTGTCCCTGATACAGCCTTGTCACTGATACAGCTTGTCACTGATACAGCCTTTTCACTGATACAGCCTTGTCACTGATACAGCCTTGTACCTGATACAGCCTTGTACCTGATACAGCCTTGTCACTGATACAGCTTTGTCGCTGATACAGCCTTGTCACTGATACAGCCTTGTCACTGATACAGCCTTGTCGCTGATACAGCCTTGTACCTGATACAGCCTTGAACCTGATACAGCTTGTACCTGATACAGCCTTGTCACCTGATACAGCCTGTCACTGATACAGTCTTTTCACTGTTACAGCCTTGTCGCTGTACAGCTTTGTCACTGAGACAGCCTTGTACCTGAAACAGATTTGTACCTGATACAGCCTTGTCACTGTATAGGCCTGGATACCTGATACAGCTTTGTACCTGACACAGCCTTGTACCTGATACATCCTTTTCACTGGTATAGACTTGCACTGCAACAGCGTTGTCACTGCAACAGCCTTGTCACTGATACTGCCTTGTACCTGATACAGCATATACAACCTGTTACAGCCTTGTCGCTGATACAGCCTATTACCTGATACAGCTTGTCACTGATACAGCCTTGAACCTGATACCCGCCTTGTTGCTGATACAGCCTTGTCGCTGATACACCTTGTACCTGATACAGCTTGTCACTGAACAGGCTTGTACCTGATACAGCATGTACCTGATACATCCTTGTCGCTGATACAGCCGTGTTTCTGATACAGCCTTGTCCTGATACAGCCTTGTACCTGATACAGCCTTGTCACTGATACAGGCTTGTACCTGTTTACAGCTATGTACCTGATACACCTTGTCGCTGATACAGCCGTGTATCTGATACAGCCTTGTCACTGATACAGCCTTGTACCTGATACAGCCTTGTACCTGATACAGCCTTGTACCTGATACAGCCTTGTACCTGATACAGCCTTGTTGCTGATACAGCCTTGTCGCTGATACAACCTTGTCATTGATACAGCCTTGTCACTGATACGACCTTGTCACTGTTACAGCCTTGTCACTGTTACAGCCTTGTCGCTGATACAGCCTTGTACCTGATACAGCCTTGTCACTGATACAGCCTTGTCACTGATACAGCCTTGTCACTGTTACAGCCTTGTACCTGATACAGCCTTGTACCTGATACAGCCTTGTACCTGATACAGCCTTGTCACTGATACAGCCTTGTCACTGTTATAGCCTTGTACCTGATACAGCCTTGTCACTGGTACAGCCTTGTACCTGATACAGCCTTGTACCTGATACAGCCTTGTCACTGATACAGCCTTGTACCTGATACAGCCTTGTTCCTGATAACAGCCTTGTACCTGATACAGCCGTGTACCTGCTACAGCCTTGTCGCTGATACAGCCTTGTCATTGATACAGCCTTGTCCCTGATACAGCCTTGTCCTGATACAGCCTTGCACCTGATACAGCCTTGTCACTGATACAGCCTTGTCCTGATACAGCCTTGTCCTGATACAGCCTTGTCCTGATACAGCCTTGTACCTGATACAGCCTTGTCCTGATACAGCCTTGTACCTGATACAGCCTTGTCCTGATACAGCCTTGTACCTGATACAGCCTTGTCCTGATACAGCCTTGTACTGATACAGCCTTGTCACTGATACAGCCTTGTACCTGATACAGCCTTGTCCTGATACAGCCTTGTACCTGATACAGCCTTGTCCTGATACAGCCTTGTCCTGATACAGCCTTGTCCTGATACAGCCTTGTACCTGATATAGGCTTGTCGCTGATACAGCATTGTCAATGATACAGCCTTGTCGCTGATACAGCCCAGTACCTGATACAGCCCTGTACCTGATACAGCCTTGTCACTGATACAGCCTTGTACCTGATACAGCCTTGTCCCTAATACAGCCTTGTACCTGATACAGCCTTGTCCCTGATATATCCTTGTCACTGATACAGCCTTGTACCTGATACAGCCTTGTCCCTGATACAGCCTTGTACCTGATACAGCCTTGTACCTGATACAGCCTTGTCCCTGATACAGCCTTGTCCCTGACACAGCCTTGTACCTGATACAGACTTGTCCTGATACAGCCTTGTACCTGATACAGCCTTGTCACTGATACAGCCTTGTACCTGATACAGCCTTGTCCTGATACAGCCTTGTACCTGATACAGCCTTGTACCTGATACAGCCTTGTCCTGATACAGCCTTGTACCTGATACAGCCTTGTACCTGATACAGCCTTGTACCTGATACAGCCTTGTCCTGATACAGCCTTGTACCTGATACAGCCTTGTCCTGATACAGCCTTGTACCTGATACAGCCTTGTCCTGATACAGCCTTGTCCTGATACAGCCTTGTCACTGATACAGCCTTGTACCTGATACAGCCTTGTACCTGATACAGCCTTGTCCTGATACAGCCTTGTACCTGATACAGCCTTGTCCTGATACAGCCTTGTCCTGATACAGCCTTGTACCTGATACAGCCTTGTCACTGATACAGCCTTGTACTGATACAGCCTTGTACCTGATACAGCCTTGTCCTGATACAGCCTTGTCCTGATACAGCCTTGTACCTGATACAGCCTTGTCATTGATACAGCCTTGTACCTGATACAGCTTTGTACCTGATACAGCCTTGTACTGATACAGCCTTGTACCTGATAAAGCCTTGTCACTGATACAGCTTTGTCACAGATACAGCCTTGTACCTGACACAACCTTGTACCTGATACAGCCTTACCGCTGATACAGCCTTGTCGCTGATACAGCCTTGTCGCTGATACTGCCTTGTAAATGATACAGCCTTGTACCTGATACAGCCTTGTACCTGATACAGCCTTGTACTGATACAGCCTTGTACCTGATACAGCCTTGTACCTGATACAGCCTTGTACCTGATACAGCCTTGTCCTGATACAGCCTTGTACCTGATACAGCCTTGTCACTGATACAGCCTTGTCACTGATACAGCCTTGTACCTGATACAGCCTTGTACCTGATACAGCCTTGTACTGATACAGCCTTGTACCTGATACAGCCTTGTCCTGATACAGCCTTGTACCTGATACAGCCTTGTACCTGATACAGCCTTGTACCTGATACAGCCTTGTCCTGATACAGCCTTGTACCTGATACAGCCTTGTACCTGATACAGCCTTGTCCTGATACAGCCTTGTCGCTGATACAGCCTTGTACCGGATGCAGCCTTGGATGATACAGCCTTGTAATGATACAGCCTTGTACCTGATACAGGCTTGTCGCTGATACAGTCTTGTCGCTGATACAGCCTTGTACCCGATACAGCCTTGTACTGATACAGCCTTGTACCTGATACAGCCTTGTACCTGATACAGCCTTGTACCTGATACAGCCTTGTACCTGATACAGCCTTGTCCCTGATACAGCCTTGTACTGATACAGCCTTGTCCTGATACAGCCTTGTACCTGATACAGCCTTGTCCTGATACAGCCTTGTCACTGATACAGCCTTGTACCTGATACAGCCTTGTACCTGATACAGCCTTGTACCTGATACAGCCTTGTCCTGATACAGCCTTGTACTGATACAGCCTTGTCCTGATACAGCCTTGTCCTGATACAGCCTTGTACCTGATACAGCCTTGTCACTGATACAGCCTTGTACCTGATACAGCCTTGTACCTGATACAGCCTTGTCCTGATACAGCCTTGTCCTGATACAGCCTTGTCCTGATACAGCCTTGTCCTGATACAGCCTTGTACCTGATACAGCCTTGTACCTGATACAGCCTTGTCCTGATACAGCCTTGTCCTGATACAGCCTTGTCCTGATACAGCCTTGTACCTGATACAGCCTTGTACCTGATACAGCCTTGTACCTGATACAGCCTTGTACCTGATACAGCCTTGTCCTGATACAGCCTTGTACTGATACAGCCTTGTACCTGATACAGCCTTGTCCTAATACAGCCTTGTCACTGTTACAGCCTTGTTCCTGATACAGCCTTGTACCTGATACAGCCTTGTACCTGATGTAGCCTTGTACCTGATATAGCCCTGTACCTGATACAGCCTTGTACCTGATACAGCCTTGTCACTGATACTACCTTGTACCTGATACAGCCTTGTCACTGATACAGCCTTGTCCCAGATACAGCCTTGTACCTGATGCAGCCTTGTAGCTGATACAGCCTTGTCCCTGATGCAGCCTTGTACCTGATACAGCCTTGTACCTGATACAGCCTTGTACCTGATACAGCCTTGTCCTGATACAGCCTTGTACCTGATACAGCCTTGTACCTGATACAGCCTTGTACTGATACAGCCTTGTCCTGATACAGCCTTGTACTGATACAGCCTTGTACCTGATACAGCCTTGTACCTGATACAGCCTTGTACCTGATACAGCCTTGTCTCTGATACAGCCTTGTCGCTGATACAGCCTTGTCCCGGATACAGCCTTGTCATGATACAGCCTTGTACCTGATACAGCCTTGTACCTGATACAGCCTTGTCGCTGATACAGCCTTGTACCTGATACAGCCTTGTACCTGATACAGCCTTGTCCTGATACAGTCTTGTACCTGATACAGCCTTGTACCTGATACAGCCTTGTACCGGATACAGCCTTGTACCTGATACAGCCTTGTACCTGATACAGCCTTGTCCTGATACAGCCTTGTACCTGATACAGCCTTGTACCTGATACAGCCTTGTACCTGATGCAGAATGTCGCTGATACAGCCTTGTACCTGATACAGCCTTGTCCCTGATACAGCCTTGTCGCTGATACAGCCTTGTACCTGATACAGCCTTGTACCTGATACAGCCTTGTCACTGATACAGCCTTGTACCTGATACAGCCTTGTACCTGATACAGCCTATTTGCTGATACAGCCTTGTACCTGATACAGCCATTTATCTGATACAGCCTTGTCGCTGATACAGCCTTGTACCTGATACAGCCTTGTACCTGATACAGCCTTGTCCTGATACAGCCTTGTCCTGATACAGCCTTGTCGCTGATACAGCCTTGTACCTGATACAGCCTTGTCCTGATACAGCCTTGTACCTGATACAGCCTTGTCCTGATACAGCCTTGTCCTGATACAGCCTTGTACCTGATACAGCCTTGTACCTGATACAGCCTTGTACCTGATACAGCCTTGTCCTGATACAGCCTTGTACCTGATACAGCCTTGTCCTGATACAGCCTTGTACCTGATACAGCCTTGTACCTGATACAGCCTTGTCCTGATACAGCCTTGTACCTGATACAGCCTTGTCCTGATACAGCCTTGTCCTGATACAGCCTTGTCCTGATACAGCCTTGTCCTGATACAGCCTTGTACCTGATACAGCCTTGTCCTGATGCAGCCTTGTACCTGATACAGTCTTGTACCTGATACAGCCTTGTACCTGATACATCCTTGTTCCTGATACAGCCTTGTACCTGATACAGCCTTGTACCTGATACAGCCTTGTACCTGATACAGCCTTGTCACTGATGCAGCCTTGTACCTGATACAGCCTTGTACCTGATACAGCCTTGTACCTGATACAGCCTTGTCCTGATACAGCCTTGTCCTGATACAGCCTTGTACCTGATACAGCCTTGTCCTGATACAGCCTTGTACCTGATACAGCCTTGTACCTGATACAGCCTTGTACCTGATACAGCCTTGTACTGATACAGCCTTGTCCTGATACAGCCTTGTACCTGATACAGCCTTGTACCTGATACAGCCTTGTACTGATACAGCCTTGTCCTGATACAGCCTTGTACCTGATACAGCCTTGTACCTGATACAGCCTTGTACCTGATACAGCCTTGTCCTGATACAGCCTTGTACCTGATACAGCCTTGTACCTGATACAGCCTTGTCCTGATACAGCCTTGTACCTGATACAGCCTTGTCCTGATACAGCCTTGTACCTGATACAGCCTTGTACCTGATACAGCCTTGTCCTGATACAGCCTTGTCCTGATACAGCCTTGTACCTGATACAGCCTTGTACCTGATACAGCCTTGTCACTGATACAGCCTTGTACCTGATACAGCCTTGTCCTGATACAGCCTTGTCCTGATACAGCCTTGTCCTGATACAGCCTTGTACCTGATACAGCCTTGTCCTGATACAGCCTTGTACTGATACAGCCTTGTACCTGATACAGCCTTGTACCTGATACAGCCTTGTACCTGATACAGCCTTGTCCTGATACAGCCTTGTACCTGATACAGCCTTGTCCTGATACAGCCTTGTCCTGATACAGCCTTGTCCTGATACAGCCTTGTACCTGATACAGCCTTGTACCTGATACAGCCTTGTCCTGATACAGCCTTGTCGCTGATACAGCCTTGTACCTGATACAGCCTTGTCCTGATACAGCCTTGTCCTGATACAGCCTTGTACTGATACAGCCTTGTCCTGAAACAGCCTTGTACCTGATACAGCCTTGTACCTGATACAGCCTTGTCACTGATACTCTCTTGTCGCTGATACAGCCTTTCCCTGAAACAGCCTTGTACCTGATACAGCCTTGTACCTGATACAGCCTTGTACCTGATACAGCCTTGTCCTGATACAGCCTTGTCCTGATACAGCCTTGTACTGATACAGCCTTGTACCTGATACAGCCTTGTCCTGATACAGCCTTGTACTGATACAGCCTTGTCCTGATACAGCCTTGTCCTGATACAGCCTTGTACCTGATACAGCCTTGTCCTGATACAGCCTTGTCCTGATACAGCCTTGTACCTGATACAGCCTTGTCCTGATACAGCCTTGTACCTGATACAGCCTTGTCCTGATACAGCCTTGTACCTGATACAGCCTTGTACCTGATACAGCCTTGTACCTGATACAGCCTTGTCCTGATACAGCCTTGTACTGATACAGCCTTGTCCTGATACAGCCTTGTGCTGATACAGCCTTGTCCTGATACAGCCTTGTCCTGATACAGCCTTGTCCTGATACAGCCTTGTACCTGATACAGCCTTGTCCTGATACAGCCTTGTCCTGATACAGCCTTGTACCTGATACAGCCTTGTACCTGATACAGCCTTGTCCTGATACAGCCTTGTACCTGATACAGCCTTGTCCTGATACAGCCTTGTACCTGATACAGCCTTGTACCTGATACAGCCTTGTACCTGATACAGCCTTGTCCTGATACAGCCTTGTACCTGATACAGCCTTGTCCTGATACAGCCTTGTCCTGATACAGCCTTGTACCTGATACAGCCTTGTCCTGATACAGCCTTGTCCTGATACAGCCTTGTACCTGATACAGCCTTGTCCTGATACAGCCTTGTACCTGATACAGCCTTGTCCTGATACAGCCTTGTCCTGATACAGCCTTGTCCTGATACAGCCTTGTACCTGATACAGCCTTGTCCTGATACAGCCTTGTCCTGATACAGCCTTGTACCTGATACAGCCTTGTCCTGATACAGCCTTGTACCTGATACAGCCTTGTCCTGATACAGCCTTGTCCTGATACAGCCTTGTACCTGATACAGCCTTGTCCTGATACAGCCTTGTACTGATACAGCCTTGTACCTGATACAGCCTTGTACCTGATACAGCCTTGTCCTGATACAGCCTTGTCCTGATACAGCCTTGTACCTGATACAGCCTTGTCCTGATACAGCCTTGTACCTGATACAGCCTTGTACCTGATACAGCCTTGTACCTGATACAGCCTTGTACCTGATACAGCCTTGTACCTGATACAGCCTTGTACCTGATACAGCCTTGTACCTGATACAGCCTTGTACCTGATACAGCCTTGTACCTGATACAGCCTTGTACCTGATACAGCCTTGTCCTGATACAGCCTTGTACCTGATACAGCCTTGTACCTGATACAGCCTTGTACCTGATACAGCCTTGTACCTGATACAGCCTTGTCCTGATACAGCCTTGTACCTGATACAGCCTTGTCCTGATACAGCCTTGTACCTGATACAGCCTTGTCCTGATACAGCCTTGTACCTGATACAGCCTTGTACCTGATACAGCCTTGTACCTGATACAGCCTTGTCCTGATACAGCCTTGTACCTGATACAGCCTTGTACTGATACAGCCTTGTACCTGATACAGCCTTGTACCTGATACAGCCTTGTCCTGATACAGCCTTGTACCTGATACAGCCTTGTACCTGATACAGCCTTGTCCTGATACAGCCTTGTACTGATACAGCCTTGTACCTGATACAGCCTTGTCCTGATACAGCCTTGTACCTGATACAGCCTTGTCCTGATACAGCCTTGTACCTGATACAGCCTTGTACCTGATACAGCCTTGTCCTGATACAGCCTTGTACCTGATACAGCCTTGTCCTGATACAGCCTTGTCCTGATACAGCCTTGTACCTGATACAGCCTTGTACCTGATACAGCCTTGTACCTGATACAGCCTTGTCCTGATACAGCCTTGTACCTGATACAGCCTTGTACCTGATACAGCCTTGTCCTGATACAGCCTTGTCCTGATACAGCCTTGTCCTGATACAGCCTTGTCCTGATACAGCCTTGTCCTGATACAGCCTTGTACTGATACAGCCTTGTACCTGATACAGCCTTGTACCTGATACAGCCTTGTCCTGATACAGCCTTGTACCTGATACAGCCTTGTACCTGATACAGCCTTGTCCTGATACAGCCTTGTACCTGATACAGCCTTGTACCTGATACAGCCTTGTCCTGATACAGCCTTGTCCTGATACAGCCTTGTCCTGATACAGCCTTGTACCTGATACAGCCTTGTACCTGATACAGCCTTGTACCTGATACAGCCTTGTACCTGATACAGCCTTGTCCTGATACAGCCTTGTACCTGATACAGCCTTGTCCTGATACAGCCTTGTACCTGATACAGCCTTGTCCTGATACAGCCTTGTACCTGATACAGCCTTGTCCTGATACAGCCTTGTCCTGATACAGCCTTGTCCTGATACAGCCTTGTCCTGATACAGCCTTGTACCTGATACAGCCTTGTCCTGATACAGCCTTGTACCTGATACAGCCTTGTCCTGATACAGCCTTGTCCTGATACAGCCTTGTACCTGATACAGCCTTGTCCTGATACAGCCTTGTACCTGATACAGCCTTGTCCTGATACAGCCTTGTCCTGATACAGCCTTGTACCTGATACAGCCTTGTCCTGATACAGCCTTGTCCTGATACAGCCTTGTACCTGATACAGCCTTGTACCTGATACAGCCTTGTCCTGATACAGCCTTGTCCTGATACAGCCTTGTCCTGATACAGCCTTGTCCTGATACAGCCTTGTACTGATACAGCCTTGTACCTGATACAGCCTTGTACCTGATACAGCCTTGTACCTGATACAGCCTTGTACCTGATACAGCCTTGTCCTGATACAGCCTTGTACCTGATACAGCCTTGTACCTGATACAGCCTTGTACCTGATACAGCCTTGTACCTGATACAGCCTTGTCCTGATACAGCCTTGTACCTGATACAGCCTTGTACCTGATACAGCCTTGTCCTGATACAGCCTTGTACCTGATACAGCCTTGTCCTGATACAGCCTTGTACCTGATACAGCCTTGTACCTGATACAGCCTTGTCCTGATACAGCCTTGTACCTGATACAGCCTTGTCCTGATACAGCCTTGTACTGATACAGCCTTGTACCTGATACAGCCTTGTACCTGATACAGCCTTGTCCTGATACAGCCTTGTCCTGATACAGCCTTGTACCTGATACAGCCTTGTACTGATACAGCCTTGTACCTGATACAGCCTTGTACCTGATACAGCCTTGTACCTGATACAGCCTTGTACCTGATACAGCCTTGTACCTGATACAGCCTTGTACCTGATACAGCCTTGTACCTGATACAGCCTTGTACTGATACAGCCTTGTACCTGATACAGCCTTGTACCTGATACAGCCTTGTCCTGATACAGCCTTGTACCTGATACAGCCTTGTACCTGATACAGCCTTGTACCTGATACAGCCTTGTCCTGATACAGCCTTGTACCTGATACAGCCTTGTACCTGATACAGCCTTGTCCTGATACAGCCTTGTCCTGATACAGCCTTGTACCTGATACAGCCTTGTACCTGATACAGCCTTGTCCTGATACAGCCTTGTACCTGATACAGCCTTGTCCTGATACAGCCTTGTCCTGATACAGCCTTGTACCTGATACAGCCTTGTACCTGATACAGCCTTGTCCTGATACAGCCTTGTACCTGATACAGCCTTGTCCTGATACAGCCTTGTACCTGATACAGCCTTGTACCTGATACAGCCTTGTACCTGATACAGCCTTGTCCTGATACAGCCTTGTCCTGATACAGCCTTGTCCTGATACAGCCTTGTCCTGATACAGCCTTGTCCTGATACAGCCTTGTACCTGATACAGCCTTGTACCTGATACAGCCTTGTACCTGATACAGCCTTGTACCTGATACAGCCTTGTCCTGATACAGCCTTGTACCTGATACAGCCTTGTCCTGATACAGCCTTGTCCTGATACAGCCTTGTCCTGATACAGCCTTGTCACTGATACAGCCTTGTACCTGATACAGCCTTGTCCTGATACAGCCTTGTACCTGATACAGCCTTGTACCTGATACAGCCTTGTACCTGATACAGCCTTGTCCTGATACAGCCTTGTACCTGATACAGCCTTGTACCTGATACAGCCTTGTACCTGATACAGCCTTGTCCTGATACAGCCTTGTCCTGATACAGCCTTGTCCTGATACAGCCTTGTACCTGATACAGCCTTGTACCTGATACAGCCTTGTACCTGATACAGCCTTGTACCTGATACAGCCTTGTCCTGATACAGCCTTGTACCTGATACAGCCTTGTACCTGATACAGCCTTGTCCTGATACAGCCTTGTACCTGATACAGCCTTGTCCTGATACAGCCTTGTCCTGATACAGCCTTGTCACTGATACAGCCTTGTACCTGATACAGCCTTGTCCTGATACAGCCTTGTCCTGATACAGCCTTGTCCTGATACAGCCTTGTACCTGATACAGCCTTGTACCTGATACAGCCTTGTACCTGATACAGCCTTGTCCTGATACAGCCTTGTCCTGATACAGCCTTGTACCTGATACAGCCTTGTCCTGATACAGCCTTGTCCTGATACAGCCTTGTCCTGATACAGCCTTGTACCTGATACAGCCTTGTCCTGATACAGCCTTGTCCTGATACAGCCTTGTACCTGATACAGCCTTGTACTGATACAGCCTTGTCCTGATACAGCCTTGTCCTGATACAGCCTTGTCCTGATACAGCCTTGTACCTGATACAGCCTTGTACCTGATACAGCCTTGTCCTGATACAGCCTTGTCATACAGCCTTGTACCTGATACAGCCTTGTACCTGATACAGCCTTGTCCTGATACAGCCTTGTACCTGATACAGCCTTGTCCTGATACAGCCTTGTCCTGATACAGCCTTGTACCTGATACAGCCTTGTCCTGATACAGCCTTGTCCTGATACAGCCTTGTACCTGATACAGCCTTGTACCTGATACAGCCTTGTACCTGATACAGCCTTGTACCTGATACAGCCTTGTACCTGATACAGCCTTGTACCTGATACAGCCTTGTACCTGATACAGCCTTGTACCTGATACAGCCTTGTACCTGATACAGCCTTGTCCTGATACAGCCTTGTACCTGATACAGCCTTGTACCTGATACAGCCTTGTACCTGATACAGCCTTGTACCTGATACAGCCTTGTACCTGATACAGCCTTGTACCTGATACAGCCTTGTACCTGATACAGCCTTGTACCTGATACAGCCTTGTACCTGATACAGCCTTGTCCTGATACAGCCTTGTACCTGATACAGCCTTGTCCTGATACAGCCTTGTCCTGATACAGCCTTGTACCTGATACAGCCTTGTACCTGATACAGCCTTGTCCTGATACAGCCTTGTACCTGATACAGCCTTGTCCTGATACAGCCTTGTACCTGATACAGCCTTGTACCTGATACAGCCTTGTACCTGATACAGCCTTGTCCTGATACAGCCTTGTACCTGATACAGCCTTGTCCTGATACAGCCTTGTACCTGATACAGCCTTGTACCTGATACAGCCTTGTACCTGATACAGCCTTGTCCTGATACAGCCTTGTCCTGATACAGCCTTGTACCTGATACAGCCTTGTACCTGATACAGCCTTGTCCTGATACAGCCTTGTACCTGATACAGCCTTGTACCTGATACAGCCTTGTCCTGATACAGCCTTGTCCTGATACAGCCTTGTACCTGATACAGCCTTGTACCTGATACAGCCTTGTCCTGATACAGCCTTGTACCTGATACAGCCTTGTCCTGATACAGCCTTGTCCTGATACAGCCTTGTACCTGATACAGCCTTGTACCTGATACAGCCTTGTCCTGATACAGCCTTGTCCTGATACAGCCTTGTCCTGATACAGCCTTGTCCTGATACAGCCTTGTCCTGATACAGCCTTGTCCTGATACAGCCTTGTCCTGATACAGCCTTGTACCTGATACAGCCTTGTCCTGATACAGCCTTGTACCTGATACAGCCTTGTCCTGATACAGCCTTGTCACTGATACAGCCTTGTCCTGATACAGCCTTGTCCTGATACAGCCTTGTACCTGATACAGCCTTGTACCTGATACAGCCTTGTCCTGATACAGCCTTGTCCTGATACAGCCTTGTACCTGATACAGCCTTGTACCTGATACAGCCTTGTCCTGATACAGCCTTGTACCTGATACAGCCTTGTCCTGATACAGCCTTGTCCTGATACAGCCTTGTACCTGATACAGCCTTGTCCTGATACAGCCTTGTCCTGATACAGCCTTGTACTGATACAGCCTTGTACCTGATACAGCCTTGTCACTGATACAGCCTTGTCCTGATACAGCCTTGTCCTGATACAGCCTTGTACCTGATACAGCCTTGTACCTGATACAGCCTTGTCCTGATACAGCCTTGTACCTGATACAGCCTTGTCACTGATACAGCCTTGTCCTGATACAGCCTTGTACCTGATACAGCCTTGTCCTGATACAGCCTTGTCCTGATACAGCCTTGTACCTGATACAGCCTTGTACCTGATACAGCCTTGTCCTGATACAGCCTTGTCCTGATACAGCCTTGTCCTGATACAGCCTTGTCCTGATACAGCCTTGTACCTGATACAGCCTTGTACCTGATACAGCCTTGTACTGATACAGCCTTGTACCTGATACAGCCTTGTACCTGATACAGCCTTGTCCTGATACAGCCTTGTACCTGATACAGCCTTGTACCTGATACAGCCTTGTACCTGATACAGCCTTGTACCTGATACAGCCTTGTACCTGATACAGCCTTGTACCTGATACAGCCTTGTACTGATACAGCCTTGTACCTGATACAGCCTTGTACCTGATACAGCCTTGTCCTGATACAGCCTTGTACCTGATACAGCCTTGTACCTGATACAGCCTTGTACCTGATACAGCCTTGTACCTGATACAGCCTTGTCCTGATACAGCCTTGTACCTGATACAGCCTTGTACCTGATACAGCCTTGTACCTGATACAGCCTTGTACCTGATACAGCCTTGTCCTGATACAGCCTTGTACCTGATACAGCCTTGTACCTGATACAGCCTTGTACCTGATACAGCCTTGTACCTGATACAGCCTTGTACCTGATACAGCCTTGTACCTGATACAGCCTTGTACCTGATACAGCCTTGTCCTGATACAGCCTTGTCCTGATACAGCCTTGTACCTGATACAGCCTTGTACTGATACAGCCTTGTACCTGATACAGCCTTGTACCTGATACAGCCTTGTACCTGATACAGCCTTGTACCTGATACAGCCTTGTCCTGATACAGCCTTGTACCTGATACAGCCTTGTCCTGATACAGCCTTGTACCTGATACAGCCTTGTCCTGATACAGCCTTGTCCTGATACAGCCTTGTCCTGATACAGCCTTGTCCTGATACAGCCTTGTACCTGATACAGCCTTGTACCTGATACAGCCTTGTACCTGATACAGCCTTGTCCTGATACAGCCTTGTCCTGATACAGCCTTGTACCTGATACAGCCTTGTACCTGATACAGCCTTGTCCTGATACAGCCTTGTCCTGATACAGCCTTGTCCTGATACAGCCTTGTACCTGATACAGCCTTGTCCTGATACAGCCTTGTACCTGATACAGCCTTGTACCTGATACAGCCTTGTCCTGATACAGCCTTGTCCTGATACAGCCTTGTACCTGATACAGCCTTGTCCTGATACAGCCTTGTACCTGATACAGCCTTGTACCTGATACAGCCTTGTACCTGATACAGCCTTGTACCTGATACAGCCTTGTCCTGATACAGCCTTGTACCTGATACAGCCTTGTCCTGATACAGCCTTGTCCTGATACAGCCTTGTACCTGATACAGCCTTGTCCTGATACAGCCTTGTCCTGATACAGCCTTGTCCTGATACAGCCTTGTACTGATACAGCCTTGTACCTGATACAGCCTTGTACCTGATACAGCCTTGTCCTGATACAGCCTTGTACCTGATACAGCCTTGTACCTGATACAGCCTTGTACCTGATACAGCCTTGTCCTGATACAGCCTTGTACCTGATACAGCCTTGTCCTGATACAGCCTTGTACCTGATACAGCCTTGTACCTGATACAGCCTTGTACCTGATACAGCCTTGTACCTGATACAGCCTTGTCCTGATACAGCCTTGTACCTGATACAGCCTTGTACCTGATACAGCCTTGTCCTGATACAGCCTTGTACTGATACAGCCTTGTCCTGATACAGCCTTGTCCTGATACAGCCTTGTACCTGATACAGCCTTGTACCTGATACAGCCTTGTCCTGATACAGCCTTGTACCTGATACAGCCTTGTACCTGATACAGCCTTGTCCTGATACAGCCTTGTCCTGATACAGCCTTGTACCTGATACAGCCTTGTCCTGATACAGCCTTGTCCTGATACAGCCTTGTACCTGATACAGCCTTGTCCTGATACAGCCTTGTCCTGATACAGCCTTGTACCTGATACAGCCTTGTACCTGATACAGCCTTGTCCTGATACAGCCTTGTACCTGATACAGCCTTGTACCTGATACAGCCTTGTACCTGATACAGCCTTGTCCTGATACAGCCTTGTCCTGATACAGCCTTGTCCTGATACAGCCTTGTCCTGATACAGCCTTGTACCTGATACAGCCTTGTCCTGATACAGCCTTGTCCTGATACAGCCTTGTACCTGATACAGCCTTGTACCTGATACAGCCTTGTACTGATACAGCCTTGTCCTGATACAGCCTTGTCCTGATACAGCCTTGTCCTGATACAGCCTTGTCCTGATACAGCCTTGTCCTGATACAGCCTTGTCCTGATACAGCCTTGTCCTGATACAGCCTTGTCCTGATACAGCCTTGTCCTGATACAGCCTTGTACCTGATACAGCCTTGTACCTGATACAGCCTTGTACCTGATACAGCCTTGTCCTGATACAGCCTTGTCCTGATACAGCCTTGTACCTGATACAGCCTTGTCCTGATACAGCCTTGTCCTGATACAGCCTTGTACCTGATACAGCCTTGTCCTGATACAGCCTTGTACCTGATACAGCCTTGTCCTGATACAGCCTTGTACCTGATACAGCCTTGTACCTGATACAGCCTTGTACCTGATACAGCCTTGTCCTGATACAGCCTTGTACCTGATACAGCCTTGTACCTGATACAGCCTTGTCCTGATACAGCCTTGTACCTGATACAGCCTTGTACCTGATACAGCCTTGTACCTGATACAGCCTTGTCCTGATACAGCCTTGTACCTGATACAGCCTTGTCCTGATACAGCCTTGTACCTGATACAGCCTTGTACCTGATACAGCCTTGTACCTGATACAGCCTTGTACCTGATACAGCCTTGTACCTGATACAGCCTTGTCCTGATACAGCCTTGTACCTGATACAGCCTTGTACCTGATACAGCCTTGTACCTGATACAGCCTTGTCCTGATACAGCCTTGTCCTGATACAGCCTTGTACCTGATACAGCCTTGTCCTGATACAGCCTTGTACCTGATACAGCCTTGTCCTGATACAGCCTTGTCCTGATACAGCCTTGTACCTGATACAGCCTTGTACCTGATACAGCCTTGTCCTGATACAGCCTTGTACCTGATACAGCCTTGTACCTGATACAGCCTTGTCCTGATACAGCCTTGTACCTGATACAGCCTTGTCCTGATACAGCCTTGTCCTGATACAGCCTTGTCCTGATACAGCCTTGTACTGATACAGCCTTGTCCTGATACAGCCTTGTACCTGATACAGCCTTGTACCTGATACAGCCTTGTCCTGATACAGCCTTGTCCTGATACAGCCTTGTACCTGATACAGCCTTGTACCTGATACAGCCTTGTCCTGATACAGCCTTGTACCTGATACAGCCTTGTCCTGATACAGCCTTGTACCTGATACAGCCTTGTACCTGATACAGCCTTGTCACTGATACAGCCTTGTACTGATACAGCCTTGTACCTGATACAGCCTTGTACCTGATACAGCCTTGTACCTGATACAGCCTTGTCCTGATACAGCCTTGTCCTGATACAGCCTTGTACCTGATACAGCCTTGTACCTGATACAGCCTTGTACCTGATACAGCCTTGTCCTGATACAGCCTTGTCCTGATACAGCCTTGTACCTGATACAGCCTTGTCCTGATACAGCCTTGTCCTGATACAGCCTTGTACCTGATACAGCCTTGTCCTGATACAGCCTTGTACCTGATACAGCCTTGTCCTGATACAGCCTTGTCCTGATACAGCCTTGTACCTGATACAGCCTTGTCCTGATACAGCCTTGTCCTGATACAGCCTTGTCCTGATACAGCCTTGTCCTGATACAGCCTTGTACCTGATACAGCCTTGTACTGATACAGCCTTGTCCTGATACAGCCTTGTCCTGATACAGCCTTGTACTGATACAGCCTTGTACCTGATACAGCCTTGTCCTGATACAGCCTTGTCCTGATACAGCCTTGTCCTGATACAGCCTTGTACCTGATACAGCCTTGTACCTGATACAGCCTTGTACCTGATACAGCCTTGTACCTGATACAGCCTTGTACCTGATACAGCCTTGTACCTGATACAGCCTTGTCCTGATACAGCCTTGTACCTGATACAGCCTTGTACCTGATACAGCCTTGTCCTGATACAGCCTTGTCCTGATACAGCCTTGTACCTGATACAGCCTTGTACCTGATACAGCCTTGTCACTGATACAGCCTTGTACCTGATACAGCCTTGTCCTGATACAGCCTTGTCCTGATACAGCCTTGTCCTGATACAGCCTTGTACCTGATACAGCCTTGTCCTGATACAGCCTTGTACCTGATACAGCCTTGTCCTGATACAGCCTTGTACCTGATACAGCCTTGTACCTGATACAGCCTTGTCCTGATACAGCCTTGTCCTGATACAGCCTTGTCCTGATACAGCCTTGTCCTGATACAGCCTTGTCCTGATACAGCCTTGTCCTGATACAGCCTTGTACCTGATACAGCCTTGTACCTGATACAGCCTTGTCCTGATACAGCCTTGTCCTGATACAGCCTTGTACCTGATACAGCCTTGTACCTGATACAGCCTTGTCCTGATACAGCCTTGTCCTGATACAGCCTTGTCCTGATACAGCCTTGTCACTGATACAGCCTTGTACCTGATACAGCCTTGTCCTGATACAGCCTTGTCCTGATACAGCCTTGTACCTGATACAGCCTTGTCCTGATACAGCCTTGTCCTGATACAGCCTTGTCCTGATACAGCCTTGTCCTGATACAGCCTTGTACCTGATACAGCCTTGTACCTGATACAGCCTTGTCCTGATACAGCCTTGTACCTGATACAGCCTTGTCCTGATACAGCCTTGTCCTGATACAGCCTTGTCCTGATACAGCCTTGTCCTGATACAGCCTTGTCCTGATACAGCCTTGTACCTGATACAGCCTTGTCCTGATACAGCCTTGTCCTGATACAGCCTTGTACCTGATACAGCCTTGTACCTGATACAGCCTTGTCCTGATACAGCCTTGTCCTGATACAGCCTTGTCCTGATACAGCCTTGTCCTGATACAGCCTTGTACCTGATACAGCCTTGTCCTGATACAGCCTTGTCCTGATACAGCCTTGTACCTGATACAGCCTTGTACCTGATACAGCCTTGTCCTGATACAGCCTTGTCCTGATACAGCCTTGTACCTGATACAGCCTTGTACCTGATACAGCCTTGTACCTGATACAGCCTTGTCCTGATACAGCCTTGTACCTGATACAGCCTTGTACCTGATACAGCCTTGTCCTGATACAGCCTTGTACCTGATACAGCCTTGTCCTGATACAGCCTTGTCCTGATACAGCCTTGTACCTGATACAGCCTTGTACCTGATACAGCCTTGTCCTGATACAGCCTTGTCCTGATACAGCCTTGTCCTGATACAGCCTTGTCCTGATACAGCCTTGTACCTGATACAGCCTTGTACTGATACAGCCTTGTACCTGATACAGCCTTGTACCTGATACAGCCTTGTACCTGATACAGCCTTGTCCTGATACAGCCTTGTACCTGATACAGCCTTGTACCTGATACAGCCTTGTACCTGATACAGCCTTGTACCTGATACAGCCTTGTCCTGATACAGCCTTGTACCTGATACAGCCTTGTACCTGATACAGCCTTGTACCTGATACAGCCTTGTACTGATACAGCCTTGTCCTGATACAGCCTTGTACTGATACAGCCTTGTACCTGATACAGCCTTGTACCTGATACAGCCTTGTACCTGATACAGCCTTGTCCTGATACAGCCTTGTACCTGATACAGCCTTGTACCTGATACAGCCTTGTACCTGATACAGCCTTGTACCTGATACAGCCTTGTACCTGATACAGCCTTGTACCTGATACAGCCTTGTACCTGATACAGCCTTGTACCTGATACAGCCTTGTACCTGATACAGCCTTGTACCTGATACAGCCTTGTACCTGATACAGCCTTGTACCTGATACAGCCTTGTCCTGATACAGCCTTGTACCTGATACAGCCTTGTACCTGATACAGCCTTGTACCTGATACAGCCTTGTACCTGATACAGCCTTGTACCTGATACAGCCTTGTACCTGATACAGCCTTGTACCTGATACAGCCTTGTACCTGATACAGCCTTGTCCTGATACAGCCTTGTCCTGATACAGCCTTGTACCTGATACAGCCTTGTCCTGATACAGCCTTGTCCTGATACAGCCTTGTACCTGATACAGCCTTGTACCTGATACAGCCTTGTACCTGATACAGCCTTGTACCTGATACAGCCTTGTCCTGATACAGCCTTGTCCTGATACAGCCTTGTACCTGATACAGCCTTGTACCTGATACAGCCTTGTCCTGATACAGCCTTGTACCTGATACAGCCTTGTACCTGATACAGCCTTGTACCTGATACAGCCTTGTACCTGATACAGCCTTGTCCTGATACAGCCTTGTACCTGATACAGCCTTGTCCTGATACAGCCTTGTACCTGATACAGCCTTGTCCTGATACAGCCTTGTCCTGATACAGCCTTGTACCTGATACAGCCTTGTACCTGATACAGCCTTGTACCTGATACAGCCTTGTACCTGATACAGCCTTGTCCTGATACAGCCTTGTACCTGATACAGCCTTGTCCTGATACAGCCTTGTCCTGATACAGCCTTGTACCTGATACAGCCTTGTACCTGATACAGCCTTGTACCTGATACAGCCTTGTCCTGATACAGCCTTGTACCTGATACAGCCTTGTACCTGATACAGCCTTGTACCTGATACAGCCTTGTCCTGATACAGCCTTGTACTGATACAGCCTTGTACCTGATACAGCCTTGTACCTGATACAGCCTTGTACCTGATACAGCCTTGTACCTGATACAGCCTTGTCCTGATACAGCCTTGTACCTGATACAGCCTTGTACCTGATACAGCCTTGTACCTGATACAGCCTTGTCCTGATACAGCCTTGTCCTGATACAGCCTTGTCCTGATACAGCCTTGTACCTGATACAGCCTTGTCCTGATACAGCCTTGTCCTGATACAGCCTTGTCCTGATACAGCCTTGTCCTGATACAGCCTTGTACCTGATACAGCCTTGTACTGATACAGCCTTGTCCTGATACAGCCTTGTCCTGATACAGCCTTGTACCTGATACAGCCTTGTACCTGATACAGCCTTGTACCTGATACAGCCTTGTACCTGATACAGCCTTGTACCTGATACAGCCTTGTCCTGATACAGCCTTGTACCTGATACAGCCTTGTCCTGATACAGCCTTGTCCTGATACAGCCTTGTACCTGATACAGCCTTGTACTGATACAGCCTTGTCCTGATACAGCCTTGTACCTGATACAGCCTTGTACCTGATACAGCCTTGTACCTGATACAGCCTTGTCCTGATACAGCCTTGTCCTGATACAGCCTTGTCCTGATACAGCCTTGTACCTGATACAGCCTTGTACCTGATACAGCCTTGTCCTGATACAGCCTTGTCCTGATACAGCCTTGTCCTGATACAGCCCTGATACACCTGATACAGCCTTGTACCTGATACAGCCTTGTACCTGATACAGCCTTGTCCTGATACAGCCTTGTACCTGATACAGCCTTGTCCTGATACAGCCTTGTACCTGATACAGCCTTGTACCTGATACAGCCTTGTCCTGATACAGCCTTGTACCTGATACAGCCTTGTCCTGATACAGCCTTGTCCTGATACAGCCTTGTACCTGATACAGCCTTGTACCTGATACAGCCTTGTACCTGATACAGCCTTGTACCTGATACAGCCTTGTCCTGATACAGCCTTGTACCTGATACAGCCTTGTCCTGATACAGCCTTGTCCTGATACAGCCTTGTACCTGATACAGCCTTGTACCTGATACAGCCTTGTACCTGATACAGCCTTGTCCTGATACAGCCTTGTACCTGATACAGCCTTGTACCTGATACAGCCTTGTACCTGATACAGCCTTGTACCTGATACAGCCTTGTACCTGATACAGCCTTGTACCTGATACAGCCTTGTCCTGATACAGCCTTGTCCTGATACAGCCTTGTACCTGATACAGCCTTGTACCTGATACAGCCTTGTCCTGATACAGCCTTGTCCTGATACAGCCTTGTCCTGATACAGCCTTGTACTGATACAGCCTTGTACCTGATACAGCCTTGTACCTGATACAGCCTTGTACCTGATACAGCCTTGTACCTGATACAGCCTTGTCCTGATACAGCCTTGTACCTGATACAGCCTTGTACCTGATACAGCCTTGTCCTGATACAGCCTTGTACCTGATACAGCCTTGTCCTGATACAGCCTTGTACCTGATACAGCCTTGTCCTGATACAGCCTTGTACCTGATACAGCCTTGTCCTGATACAGCCTTGTCCTGATACAGCCTTGTACCTGATACAGCCTTGTACCTGATACAGCCTTGTCCTGATACAGCCTTGTCCTGATACAGCCTTGTCCTGATACAGCCTTGTCCTGATACAGCCTTGTACCTGATACAGCCTTGTCCTGATACAGCCTTGTCCTGATACAGCCTTGTCCTGATACAGCCTTGTCCTGATACAGCCTTGTCCTGATACAGCCTTGTACCTGATACAGCCTTGTCCTGATACAGCCTTGTCCTGATACAGCCTTGTCCTGATACAGCCTTGTACCTGATACAGCCTTGTACCTGATACAGCCTTGTCCTGATACAGCCTTGTCCTGATACAGCCTTGTACCTGATACAGCCTTGTACTGATACAGCCTTGTACCTGATACAGCCTTGTCCTGATACAGCCTTGTACCTGATACAGCCTTGTCCTGATACAGCCTTGTACCTGATACAGCCTTGTACCTGATACAGCCTTGTCCTGATACAGCCTTGTCCTGATACAGCCTTGTCCTGATACAGCCTTGTCCTGATACAGCCTTGTACCTGATACAGCCTTGTCCTGATACAGCCTTGTACCTGATACAGCCTTGTACCTGATACAGCCTTGTACCTGATACAGCCTTGTCCTGATACAGCCTTGTCCTGATACAGCCTTGTACCTGATACAGCCTTGTCCTGATACAGCCTTGTACCTGATACAGCCTTGTCCTGATACAGCCTTGTACTGATACAGCCTTGTCCTGATACAGCCTTGTCCTGATACAGCCTTGTCCTGATACAGCCTTGTCCTGATACAGCCTTGTCCTGATACAGCCTTGTACCTGATACAGCCTTGTCCTGATACAGCCTTGTCCTGATACAGCCTTGTACCTGATACAGCCTTGTACCTGATACAGCCTTGTCCTGATACAGCCTTGTCCTGATACAGCCTTGTCCTGATACAGCCTTGTACCTGATACAGCCTTGTACCTGATACAGCCTTGTACCTGATACAGCCTTGTACCTGATACAGCCTTGTACCTGATACAGCCTTGTCCTGATACAGCCTTGTACCTGATACAGCCTTGTACCTGATACAGCCTTGTACCTGATACAGCCTTGTACCTGATACAGCCTTGTCCTGATACAGCCTTGTACCTGATACAGCCTTGTACCTGATACAGCCTTGTACTGATACAGCCTTGTACCTGATACAGCCTTGTCCTGATACAGCCTTGTACCTGATACAGCCTTGTACCTGATACAGCCTTGTACCTGATACAGCCTTGTACCTGATACAGCCTTGTACCTGATACAGCCTTGTACCTGATACAGCCTTGTACCTGATACAGCCTTGTACCTGATACAGCCTTGTACCTGATACAGCCTTGTACCTGATACAGCCTTGTCCTGATACAGCCTTGTACCTGATACAGCCTTGTACCTGATACAGCCTTGTACCTGATACAGCCTTGTACCTGATACAGCCTTGTACCTGATACAGCCTTGTACCTGATACAGCCTTGTACTGATACAGCCTTGTACTGATACAGCCTTGTCACTGATACAGCCTTGTACCTGATACAGCCTTGTACCTGATACAGCCTTGTCCTGATACAGCCTTGTCCTGATACAGCCTTGTACCTGATACAGCCTTGTACCTGATACAGCCTTGTACCTGATACAGCCTTGTACCTGATACAGCCTTGTCCTGATACAGCCTTGTCCTGATACAGCCTTGTACCTGATACAGCCTTGTACCTGATACAGCCTTGTCCTGATACAGCCTTGTCCTGATACAGCCTTGTCCTGATACAGCCTTGTACCTGATACAGCCTTGTACCTGATACAGCCTTGTCACTGATACAGCCTTGTCCTGATACAGCCTTGTCCTGATACAGCCTTGTCCTGATACAGCCTTGTCCTGATACAGCCTTGTACTGATACAGCCTTGTACCTGATACAGCCTTGTACCTGATACAGCCTTGTCCTGATACAGCCTTGTACCTGATACAGCCTTGTCCTGATACAGCCTTGTCCTGATACAGCCTTGTACCTGATACAGCCTTGTCCTGATACAGCCTTGTACCTGATACAGCCTTGTCCTGATACAGCCTTGTCCTGATACAGCCTTGTCCTGATACAGCCTTGTCCTGATACAGCCTTGTCCTGATACAGCCTTGTACCTGATACAGCCTTGTACCTGATACAGCCTTGTCCTGATACAGCCTTGTCCTGATACAGCCTTGTACCTGATACAGCCTTGTACCTGATACAGCCTTGTCCTGATACAGCCTTGTACCTGATACAGCCTTGTCCTGATACAGCCTTGTCCTGATACAGCCTTGTACCTGATACAGCCTTGTACCTGATACAGCCTTGTCCTGATACAGCCTTGTCCTGATACAGCCTTGTCCTGATACAGCCTTGTACCTGATACAGCCTTGTACCTGATACAGCCTTGTACCTGATACAGCCTTGTACCTGATACAGCCTTGTACCTGATACAGCCTTGTCCTGATACAGCCTTGTACCTGATACAGCCTTGTCCTGATACAGCCTTGTACCTGATACAGCCTTGTACCTGATACAGCCTTGTACCTGATACAGCCTTGTACCTGATACAGCCTTGTACCTGATACAGCCTTGTACCTGATACAGCCTTGTACCTGATACAGCCTTGTCCTGATACAGCCTTGTACCTGATACAGCCTTGTACCTGATACAGCCTTGTACCTGATACAGCCTTGTACCTGATACAGCCTTGTACCTGATACAGCCTTGTACCTGATACAGCCTTGTACCTGATACAGCCTTGTACCTGATACAGCCTTGTACCTGATACAGCCTTGTACCTGATACAGCCTTGTCCTGATACAGCCTTGTACCTGATACAGCCTTGTACCTGATACAGCCTTGTACCTGATACAGCCTTGTACCTGATACAGCCTTGTACCTGATACAGCCTTGTACCTGATACAGCCTTGTACCTGATACAGCCTTGTACCTGATACAGCCTTGTCCTGATACAGCCTTGTCCTGATACAGCCTTGTACCTGATACAGCCTTGTCCTGATACAGCCTTGTCCTGATACAGCCTTGTACCTGATACAGCCTTGTACCTGATACAGCCTTGTACCTGATACAGCCTTGTACCTGATACAGCCTTGTCCTGATACAGCCTTGTCCTGATACAGCCTTGTACCTGATACAGCCTTGTACCTGATACAGCCTTGTCCTGATACAGCCTTGTACCTGATACAGCCTTGTACCTGATACAGCCTTGTCCTGATACAGCCTTGTACCTGATACAGCCTTGTACCTGATACAGCCTTGTCCTGATACAGCCTTGTACCTGATACAGCCTTGTCCTGATACAGCCTTGTCCTGATACAGCCTTGTACCTGATACAGCCTTGTCCTGATACAGCCTTGTCCTGATACAGCCTTGTCCTGATACAGCCTTGTACCTGATACAGCCTTGTCCTGATACAGCCTTGTCCTGATACAGCCTTGTACCTGATACAGCCTTGTACCTGATACAGCCTTGTCCTGATACAGCCTTGTCCTGATACAGCCTTGTACCTGATACAGCCTTGTCCTGATACAGCCTTGTACCTGATACAGCCTTGTCCTGATACAGCCTTGTCCTGATACAGCCTTGTACCTGATACAGCCTTGTCCTGATACAGCCTTGTCCTGATACAGCCTTGTACCTGATACAGCCTTGTACCTGATACAGCCTTGTCCTGATACAGCCTTGTCCTGATACAGCCTTGTCCTGATACAGCCTTGTACCTGATACAGCCTTGTACCTGATACAGCCTTGTACCTGATACAGCCTTGTACCTGATACAGCCTTGTACCTGATACAGCCTTGTACCTGATACAGCCTTGTACCTGATACAGCCTTGTACCTGATACAGCCTTGTACCTGATACAGCCTTGTACCTGATACAGCCTTGTACCTGATACAGCCTTGTCCTGATACAGCCTTGTACCTGATACAGCCTTGTACCTGATACAGCCTTGTACCTGATACAGCCTTGTACCTGATACAGCCTTGTCCTGATACAGCCTTGTCCTGATACAGCCTTGTCCTGATACAGCCTTGTCCTGATACAGCCTTGTACCTGATACAGCCTTGTCCTGATACAGCCTTGTCCTGATACAGCCTTGTCCTGATACAGCCTTGTACCTGATACAGCCTTGTCCTGATACAGCCTTGTCCTGATACAGCCTTGTCCTGATACAGCCTTGTCCTGATACAGCCTTGTACCTGATACAGCCTTGTCCTGATACAGCCTTGTACCTGATACAGCCTTGTCCTGATACAGCCTTGTCCTGATACAGCCTTGTCCTGATACAGCCTTGTCCTGATACAGCCTTGTCCTGATACAGCCTTGTACCTGATACAGCCTTGTCCTGATACAGCCTTGTCCTGATACAGCCTTGTACCTGATACAGCCTTGTACCTGATACAGCCTTGTCCTGATACAGCCTTGTCCTGATACAGCCTTGTCCTGATACAGCCTTGTACCTGATACAGCCTTGTACCTGATACAGCCTTGTACCTGATACAGCCTTGTACCTGATACAGCCTTGTACCTGATACAGCCTTGTACCTGATACAGCCTTGTACCTGATACAGCCTTGTCCTGATACAGCCTTGTACCTGATACAGCCTTGTCCTGATACAGCCTTGTACCTGATACAGCCTTGTACCTGATACAGCCTTGATGATACAGCCTTGTACCTGATACAGCCTTGTACCTGATACAGCCTTGTCCTGATACAGCCTTGTACCTGATACAGCCTTGTACCTGATACAGCCTTGTACCTGATACAGCCTTGTACCTGATACAGCCTTGTACCTGATACAGCCTTGTACTGATACAGCCTTGTACCTGATACAGCCTTGTACCTGATACAGCCTTGTACCTGATACAGCCTTGTACCTGATACAGCCTTGTCCTGATACAGCCTTGTACCTGATACAGCCTTGTACCTGATACAGCCTTGTACCTGATACAGCCTTGTACCTGATACAGCCTTGTACCTGATACAGCCTTGTACCTGATACAGCCTTGTACCTGATACAGCCTTGTCCTGATACAGCCTTGTCCTGATACAGCCTTGTACCTGATACAGCCTTGTACCTGATACAGCCTTGTCCTGATACAGCCTTGTCCTGATACAGCCTTGTACCTGATACAGCCTTGTCCTGATACAGCCTTGTACCTGATACAGCCTTGTACCTGATACAGCCTTGTCCTGATACAGCCTTGTCCTGATACAGCCTTGTACCTGATACAGCCTTGTACCTGATACAGCCTTGTCCTGATACAGCCTTGTACCTGATACAGCCTTGTCCTGATACAGCCTTGTACCTGATACAGCCTTGTACCTGATACAGCCTTGTCCTGATACAGCCTTGTCCTGATACAGCCTTGTCCTGATACAGCCTTGTCCTGATACAGCCTTGTACTGATACAGCCTTGTACCTGATACAGCCTTGTACCTGATACAGCCTTGTACCTGATACAGCCTTGTCCTGATACAGCCTTGTACCTGATACAGCCTTGTCCTGATACAGCCTTGTCCTGATACAGCCTTGTACCTGATACAGCCTTGTCCTGATACAGCCTTGTACCTGATACAGCCTTGTCCTGATACAGCCTTGTCCTGATACAGCCTTGTACCTGATACAGCCTTGTCCTGATACAGCCTTGTCCTGATACAGCCTTGTACCTGATACAGCCTTGTACCTGATACAGCCTTGTCCTGATACAGCCTTGTCCTGATACAGCCTTGTACCTGATACAGCCTTGTCCTGATACAGCCTTGTCCTGATACAGCCTTGTACCTGATACAGCCTTGTCCTGATACAGCCTTGTCCTGATACAGCCTTGTACCTGATACAGCCTTGTACCTGATACAGCCTTGTCCTGATACAGCCTTGTCCTGATACAGCCTTGTCCTGATACAGCCTTGTACCTGATACAGCCTTGTACCTGATACAGCCTTGTACCTGATACAGCCTTGTCCTGATACAGCCTTGTACCTGATACAGCCTTGTCCTGATACAGCCTTGTACCTGATACAGCCTTGTCCTGATACAGCCTTGTACCTGATACAGCCTTGTACCTGATACAGCCTTGTCCTGATACAGCCTTGTACCTGATACAGCCTTGTACCTGATACAGCCTTGTACCTGATACAGCCTTGTACTGATACAGCCTTGTCCTGATACAGCCTTGTACCTGATACAGCCTTGTACCTGATACAGCCTTGTACCTGATACAGCCTTGTACCTGATACAGCCTTGTACCTGATACAGCCTTGTACCTGATACAGCCTTGTACCTGATACAGCCTTGTACTGATACAGCCTTGTACCTGATACAGCCTTGTACCTGATACAGCCTTGTCCTGATACAGCCTTGTACCTGATACAGCCTTGTACCTGATACAGCCTTGTACCTGATACAGCCTTGTACCTGATACAGCCTTGTACCTGATACAGCCTTGTACCTGATACAGCCTTGTACCTGATACAGCCTTGTACCTGATACAGCCTTGTCCTGATACAGCCTTGTACCTGATACAGCCTTGTACCTGATACAGCCTTGTCCTGATACAGCCTTGTCCTGATACAGCCTTGTACCTGATACAGCCTTGTACCTGATACAGCCTTGTACCTGATACAGCCTTGTACCTGATACAGCCTTGTCCTGATACAGCCTTGTCCTGATACAGCCTTGTACCTGATACAGCCTTGTACCTGATACAGCCTTGTCCTGATACAGCCTTGTACCTGATACAGCCTTGTACCTGATACAGCCTTGTCCTGATACAGCCTTGTACCTGATACAGCCTTGTACCTGATACAGCCTTGTCCTGATACAGCCTTGTACCTGATACAGCCTTGTCCTGATACAGCCTTGTACCTGATACAGCCTTGTCCTGATACAGCCTTGTCCTGATACAGCCTTGTCCTGATACAGCCTTGTACCTGATACAGCCTTGTCCTGATACAGCCTTGTCCTGATACAGCCTTGTACCTGATACAGCCTTGTACCTGATACAGCCTTGTCCTGATACAGCCTTGTCCTGATACAGCCTTGTACCTGATACAGCCTTGTACCTGATACAGCCTTGTACCTGATACAGCCTTGTACCTGATACAGCCTTGTACCTGATACAGCCTTGTACCTGATACAGCCTTGTCCTGATACAGCCTTGTCCTGATACAGCCTTGTACCTGATACAGCCTTGTACCTGATACAGCCTTGTCCTGATACAGCCTTGTACCTGATACAGCCTTGTCCTGATACAGCCTTGTACCTGATACAGCCTTGTACCTGATACAGCCTTGTACCTGATACAGCCTTGTACCTGATACAGCCTTGTACCTGATACAGCCTTGTACCTGATACAGCCTTGTACCTGATACAGCCTTGTACCTGATACAGCCTTGTACCTGATACAGCCTTGTACCTGATACAGCCTTGTACCTGATACAGCCTTGTCCTGATACAGCCTTGTACCTGATACAGCCTTGTCCTGATACAGCCTTGTACCTGATACAGCCTTGTACCTGATACAGCCTTGTCCTGATACAGCCTTGTACTGATACAGCCTTGTCCTGATACAGCCTTGTCCTGATACAGCCTTGTACCTGATACAGCCTTGTCCTGATACAGCCTTGTACCTGATACAGCCTTGTACCTGATACAGCCTTGTACCTGATACAGCCTTGTCCTGATACAGCCTTGTCCTGATACAGCCTTGTCCTGATACAGCCTTGTCCTGATACAGCCTTGTACCTGATACAGCCTTGTCCTGATACAGCCTTGTACCTGATACAGCCTTGTCCTGATACAGCCTTGTACCTGATACAGCCTTGTCCTGATACAGCCTTGTCCTGATACAGCCTTGTCCTGATACAGCCTTGTACCTGATACAGCCTTGTCCTGATACAGCCTTGTCCTGATACAGCCTTGTACCTGATACAGCCTTGTACCTGATACAGCCTTGTCCTGATACAGCCTTGTCCTGATACAGCCTTGTCCTGATACAGCCTTGTACCTGATACAGCCTTGTACCTGATACAGCCTTGTCCTGATACAGCCTTGTACCTGATACAGCCTTGTACCTGATACAGCCTTGTCCTGATACAGCCTTGTACCTGATACAGCCTTGTACTGATACAGCCTTGTACCTGATACAGCCTTGTACCTGATACAGCCTTGTACCTGATACAGCCTTGTACCTGATACAGCCTTGTACCTGATACAGCCTTGTACCTGATACAGCCTTGTACCTGATACAGCCTTGTCCTGATACAGCCTTGTACCTGATACAGCCTTGTACCTGATACAGCCTTGTACCTGATACAGCCTTGTACCTGATACAGCCTTGTACCTGATACAGCCTTGTACCTGATACAGCCTTGTACCTGATACAGCCTTGTACCTGATACAGCCTTGTACCTGATACAGCCTTGTACCTGATACAGCCTTGTCCTGATACAGCCTTGTACTGATACAGCCTTGTACCTGATACAGCCTTGTACCTGATACAGCCTTGTACCTGATACAGCCTTGTACCTGATACAGCCTTGTACCTGATACAGCCTTGTACCTGATACAGCCTTGTACCTGATACAGCCTTGTCCTGATACAGCCTTGTACCTGATACAGCCTTGTACTGATACAGCCTTGTCCTGATACAGCCTTGTCCTGATACAGCCTTGTACCTGATACAGCCTTGTACCTGATACAGCCTTGTACCTGATACAGCCTTGTACCTGATACAGCCTTGTCCTGATACAGCCTTGTCCTGATACAGCCTTGTACCTGATACAGCCTTGTACCTGATACAGCCTTGTCCTGATACAGCCTTGTACCTGATACAGCCTTGTCCTGATACAGCCTTGTACCTGATACAGCCTTGTACCTGATACAGCCTTGTACCTGATACAGCCTTGTCCTGATACAGCCTTGTCCTGATACAGCCTTGTCCTGATACAGCCTTGTCCTGATACAGCCTTGTACCTGATACAGCCTTGTACCTGATACAGCCTTGTACCTGATACAGCCTTGTCCTGATACAGCCTTGTACCTGATACAGCCTTGTCCTGATACAGCCTTGTCCTGATACAGCCTTGTACCTGATACAGCCTTGTCCTGATACAGCCTTGTACCTGATACAGCCTTGTCCTGATACAGCCTTGTCCTGATACAGCCTTGTCCTGATACAGCCTTGTCCTGATACAGCCTTGTCCTGATACAGCCTTGTACCTGATACAGCCTTGTACTGATACAGCCTTGTCCTGATACAGCCTTGTCCTGATACAGCCTTGTACCTGATACAGCCTTGTACCTGATACAGCCTTGTCCTGATACAGCCTTGTACCTGATACAGCCTTGTCCTGATACAGCCTTGTCCTGATACAGCCTTGTACCTGATACAGCCTTGTACCTGATACAGCCTTGTCCTGATACAGCCTTGTCCTGATACAGCCTTGTCCTGATACAGCCTTGTACCTGATACAGCCTTGTACCTGATACAGCCTTGTACCTGATACAGCCTTGTACCTGATACAGCCTTGTACTGATACAGCCTTGTCCTGATACAGCCTTGTACCTGATACAGCCTTGTCCTGATACAGCCTTGTACCTGATACAGCCTTGTACCTGATACAGCCTTGTACCTGATACAGCCTTGTACCTGATACAGCCTTGTACCTGATACAGCCTTGTACCTGATACAGCCTTGTACCTGATACAGCCTTGTCCTGATACAGCCTTGTACCTGATACAGCCTTGTACCTGATACAGCCTTGTACCTGATACAGCCTTGTACCTGATACAGCCTTGTACCTGATACAGCCTTGTACCTGATACAGCCTTGTACCTGATACAGCCTTGTACCTGATACAGCCTTGTACCTGATACAGCCTTGTACCTGATACAGCCTTGTCCTGATACAGCCTTGTACCTGATACAGCCTTGTCCTGATACAGCCTTGTACCTGATACAGCCTTGTACCTGATACAGCCTTGTACCTGATACAGCCTTGTCCTGATACAGCCTTGTACCTGATACAGCCTTGTACCTGATACAGCCTTGTCCTGATACAGCCTTGTACCTGATACAGCCTTGTACCTGATACAGCCTTGTCCTGATACAGCCTTGTCCTGATACAGCCTTGTACCTGATACAGCCTTGTACCTGATACAGCCTTGTACCTGATACAGCCTTGTACCTGATACAGCCTTGTCCTGATACAGCCTTGTCCTGATACAGCCTTGTACCTGATACAGCCTTGTACCTGATACAGCCTTGTCCTGATACAGCCTTGTACCTGATACAGCCTTGTACCTGATACAGCCTTGTACCTGATACAGCCTTGTACCTGATACAGCCTTGTACCTGATACAGCCTTGTCCTGATACAGCCTTGTACCTGATACAGCCTTGTCCTGATACAGCCTTGTCCTGATACAGCCTTGTACCTGATACAGCCTTGTCCTGATACAGCCTTGTCCTGATACAGCCTTGTCCTGATACAGCCTTGTACCTGATACAGCCTTGTCCTGATACAGCCTTGTCCTGATACAGCCTTGTACCTGATACAGCCTTGTACCTGATACAGCCTTGTCCTGATACAGCCTTGTCCTGATACAGCCTTGTACCTGATACAGCCTTGTCCTGATACAGCCTTGTACCTGATACAGCCTTGTCCTGATACAGCCTTGTCCTGATACAGCCTTGTCCTGATACAGCCTTGTCCTGATACAGCCTTGTCCTGATACAGCCTTGTACCTGATACAGCCTTGTACCTGATACAGCCTTGTCCTGATACAGCCTTGTCCTGATACAGCCTTGTCCTGATACAGCCTTGTACCTGATACAGCCTTGTACCTGATACAGCCTTGTACCTGATACAGCCTTGTACCTGATACAGCCTTGTACCTGATACAGCCTTGTACCTGATACAGCCTTGTCCTGATACAGCCTTGTACCTGATACAGCCTTGTACCTGATACAGCCTTGTACCTGATACAGCCTTGTACCTGATACAGCCTTGTCCTGATACAGCCTTGTACTGATACAGCCTTGTACCTGATACAGCCTTGTACCTGATACAGCCTTGTCCTGATACAGCCTTGTACCTGATACAGCCTTGTACCTGATACAGCCTTGTACCTGATACAGCCTTGTCCTGATACAGCCTTGTACCTGATACAGCCTTGTACCTGATACAGCCTTGTCCTGATACAGCCTTGTACCTGATACAGCCTTGTACCTGATACAGCCTTGTACCTGATACAGCCTTGTACCTGATACAGCCTTGTACCTGATACAGCCTTGTACCTGATACAGCCTTGTCCTGATACAGCCTTGTACCTGATACAGCCTTGTCCTGATACAGCCTTGTCCTGATACAGCCTTGTACCTGATACAGCCTTGTCCTGATACAGCCTTGTCCTGATACAGCCTTGTACCTGATACAGCCTTGTACCTGATACAGCCTTGTCCTGATACAGCCTTGTACCTGATACAGCCTTGTCCTGATACAGCCTTGTCCTGATACAGCCTTGTACCTGATACAGCCTTGTACCTGATACAGCCTTGTCCTGATACAGCCTTGTACCTGATACAGCCTTGTACCTGATACAGCCTTGTACCTGATACAGCCTTGTCCTGATACAGCCTTGTACCTGATACAGCCTTGTCCTGATACAGCCTTGTCCTGATACAGCCTTGTACCTGATACAGCCTTGTCCTGATACAGCCTTGTACCTGATACAGCCTTGTACCTGATACAGCCTTGTACCTGATACAGCCTTGTCCTGATACAGCCTTGTACCTGATACAGCCTTGTCCTGATACAGCCTTGTCCTGATACAGCCTTGTACCTGATACAGCCTTGTCCTGATACAGCCTTGTCCTGATACAGCCTTGTACCTGATACAGCCTTGTACTGATACAGCCTTGTCCTGATACAGCCTTGTACCTGATACAGCCTTGTCCTGATACAGCCTTGTACCTGATACAGCCTTGTACCTGATACAGCCTTGTACCTGATACAGCCTTGTCCTGATACAGCCTTGTCCTGATACAGCCTTGTCCTGATACAGCCTTGTCCTGATACAGCCTTGTACCTGATACAGCCTTGTACCTGATACAGCCTTGTACCTGATACAGCCTTGTCCTGATACAGCCTTGTACCTGATACAGCCTTGTCCTGATACAGCCTTGTCCTGATACAGCCTTGTACCTGATACAGCCTTGTCCTGATACAGCCTTGTACCTGATACAGCCTTGTACCTGATACAGCCTTGTCCTGATACAGCCTTGTCCTGATACAGCCTTGTCCTGATACAGCCTTGTCCTGATACAGCCTTGTACCTGATACAGCCTTGTACCTGATACAGCCTTGTCCTGATACAGCCTTGTCTGATACAGCCTTGTACCTGATACAGCCTTGTCCTGATACAGCCTTGTCCTGATACAGCCTTGTCCTGATACAGCCTTGTCCTGATACAGCCTTGTCCTGATACAGCCTTGTACCTGATACAGCCTTGTCCTGATACAGCCTTGTCCTGATACAGCCTTGTACCTGATACAGCCTTGTACCTGATACAGCCTTGTCCTGATACAGCCTTGTCCTGATACAGCCTTGTCCTGATACAGCCTTGTCCTGATACAGCCTTGTACCTGATACAGCCTTGTCCTGATACAGCCTTGTACCTGATACAGCCTTGTACCTGATACAGCCTTGTCCTGATACAGCCTTGTCCTGATACAGCCTTGTCCTGATACAGCCTTGTCCTGATACAGCCTTGTACCTGATACAGCCTTGTCCTGATACAGCCTTGTCCTGATACAGCCTTGTACCTGATACAGCCTTGTACCTGATACAGCCTTGTCCTGATACAGCCTTGTACCTGATACAGCCTTGTCCTGATACAGCCTTGTCCTGATACAGCCTTGTACCTGATACAGCCTTGTCCTGATACAGCCTTGTCCTGATACAGCCTTGTACCTGATACAGCCTTGTACCTGATACAGCCTTGTCCTGATACAGCCTTGTCCTGATACAGCCTTGTCCTGATACAGCCTTGTACCTGATACAGCCTTGTACCTGATACAGCCTTGTACCTGATACAGCCTTGTACCTGATACAGCCTTGTACCTGATACAGCCTTGTCCTGATACAGCCTTGTACCTGATACAGCCTTGTACCTGATACAGCCTTGTACCTGATACAGCCTTGTACCTGATACAGCCTTGTACCTGATACAGCCTTGTACCTGATACAGCCTTGTACCTGATACAGCCTTGTACCTGATACAGCCTTGTACCTGATACAGCCTTGTCCTGATACAGCCTTGTACCTGATACAGCCTTGTCCTGATACAGCCTTGTACCTGATACAGCCTTGTACCTGATACAGCCTTGTCCTGATACAGCCTTGTACCTGATACAGCCTTGTACCTGATACAGCCTTGTACCTGATACAGCCTTGTACCTGTTACAGCCTTGTACCTGATACAGCCTTGTCACTGATACAGCCTTGTACCTGATACAGCCTTGTACCTGATACAGCCTTGTACCTGATACAGCCTTGTACCTGATACAGCCTTGTACCTGATACAGCCTTGTACCTGATACAGCCTTGTCCTGATACAGCCTTGTACCTGATACAGCCTTGTACCTGATACAGCCTTGTCCTGATACAGCCTTGTCCTGATACAGCCTTGTCCTGATACAGCCTTGTCCTGATACAGCCTTGTACCTGATACAGCCTTGTACCTGATACAGCCTTGTACCTGATACAGCCTTGTACCTGATACAGCCTTGTACCTGATACAGCCTTGTACCTGATACAGCCTTGTACCTGATACAGCCTTGTACCTGATACAGCCTTGTACCTGATACAGCCTTGTACCTGATACAGCCTTGTACCTGATACAGCCTTGCCACTGATACAGCCTTGTACCTGATACAGCCTTGTACCTGATACAGCCTTGTACCTGATACAGCCTTTTACCTGATACAGCCTTGTACCTGATACAGCCTTGTACCTGATACAGCCTTGTACCTGATACAGCCTTGTACCTGATACAGCCTTGTACCTGATACAGCCTTGTACCTGATACAGCCTTGTCACTGATACAGCCTTGTACCTGATACAGCCTTGTACCTGATACAGCCTTGTACCTGATACAGCCTTGCACCTGATACAGCCTTGTACCTGATACAGCCTTGTACCTGATACAGCCTTGTCACTGATACAGCCTTGTACCTGATACAGCCTTGTCACTGATACAGCCATGTACCTGAAACAGCCTTGTACCTGATACAGCCTTGTCCTGATACAGCCTTGTCCTGATACAGCCTTGTACCTGATACAGCCTTGTACCTGATACAGCCTTGTACCTGATACAGCCTTGTACCTGATACAGCCTTGTCCTGATACAGCCTTGTCCTGATACAGCCTTGTACCTGATACAGCCTTGTACCTGATACAGCCTTGTCCTGATACAGCCTTGTACCTGATACAGCCTTGTCCTGATACAGCCTTGTACCTGATACAGCCTTGTACCTGATACAGCCTTGTCACTGATACAGCCTTGTCCTGATACAGCCTTGTCCTGATACAGCCTTGTCCTGATACAGCCTTGTCCTGATACAGCCTTGTACCTGATACAGCCTTGTACCTGATACAGCCTTGTCCTGATACAGCCTTGTCCTGATACAGCCTTGTACCTGATACAGCCTTGTACCTGATACAGCCTTGTCCTGATACAGCCTTGTACCTGATACAGCCTTGTCCTGATACAGCCTTGTACCTGATACAGCCTTGTCCTGATACAGCCTTGTCCTGATACAGCCTTGTCCTGATACAGCCTTGTCCTGATACAGCCTTGTCCTGATACAGCCTTGTACCTGATACAGCCTTGTACCTGATACAGCCTTGTCCTGATACAGCCTTGTCCTGATACAGCCTTGTACCTGATACAGCCTTGTACCTGATACAGCCTTGTCCTGATACAGCCTTGTACCTGATACAGCCTTGTCCTGATACAGCCTTGTCCTGATACAGCCTTGTACCTGATACAGCCTTGTCCTGATACAGCCTTGTCCTGATACAGCCTTGTACCTGATACAGCCTTGTACCTGATACAGCCTTGTCCTGATACAGCCTTGTCCTGATACAGCCTTGTACCTGATACAGCCTTGTCCTGATACAGCCTTGTACCTGATACAGCCTTGTCCTGATACAGCCTTGTACCTGATACAGCCTTGTCCTGATACAGCCTTGTCCTGATACAGCCTTGTCCTGATACAGCCTTGTCCTGATACAGCCTTGTCCTGATACAGCCTTGTACCTGATACAGCCTTGTCCTGATACAGCCTTGTCCTGATACAGCCTTGTACCTGATACAGCCTTGTACCTGATACAGCCTTGTCCTGATACAGCCTTGTACCTGATACAGCCTTGTCCTGATACAGCCTTGTCCTGATACAGCCTTGTACCTGATACAGCCTTGTCCTGATACAGCCTTGTCCTGATACAGCCTTGTACCTGATACAGCCTTGTACCTGATACAGCCTTGTCCTGATACAGCCTTGTCCTGATACAGCCTTGTCCTGATACAGCCTTGTCCTGATACAGCCTTGTACCTGATACAGCCTTGTACCTGATACAGCCTTGTACCTGATACAGCCTTGTACCTGATACAGCCTTGTCCTGATACAGCCTTGTCCTGATACAGCCTTGTACCTGATACAGCCTTGTACCTGATACAGCCTTGTACCTGATACAGCCTTGTACCTGATACAGCCTTGTACCTGATACAGCCTTGTACCTGATACAGCCTTGTACCTGATACAGCCTTGTCCTGATACAGCCTTGTACCTGATACAGCCTTGTCCTGATACAGCCTTGTACCTGATACAGCCTTGTACCTGATACAGCCTTGTACCTGATACAGCCTTGTACCTGATACAGCCTTGTCCTGATACAGCCTTGTACCTGATACAGCCTTGTACCTGATACAGCCTTGTACCTGATACAGCCTTGTACCTGATACAGCCTTGTACCTGATACAGCCTTGTACCTGATACAGCCTTGTACCTGATACAGCCTTGTACCTGATACAGCCTTGTACCTGATACAGCCTTGTACCTGATACAGCCTTGTACCTGATACAGCCTTGTACCTGATACAGCCTTGTCCTGATACAGCCTTGTACCTGATACAGCCTTGTACTGATACAGCCTTGTACCTGATACAGCCTTGTACCTGATACAGCCTTGTACCTGATACAGCCTTGTACCTGATACAGCCTTGTACCTGATACAGCCTTGTACTGATACAGCCTTGTCCTGATACAGCCTTGTACCTGATACAGCCTTGTCCTGATACAGCCTTGTCCTGATACAGCCTTGTCCTGATACAGCCTTGTACCTGATACAGCCTTGTACCTGATACAGCCTTGTACCTGATACAGCCTTGTACTGATACAGCCTTGTCCTGATACAGCCTTGTCCTGATACAGCCTTGTACCTGATACAGCCTTGTACCTGATACAGCCTTGTCCTGATACAGCCTTGTACCTGATACAGCCTTGTCCTGATACAGCCTTGTACCTGATACAGCCTTGTACCTGATACAGCCTTGTACCTGATACAGCCTTGTACCTGATACAGCCTTGTCCTGATACAGCCTTGTCCTGATACAGCCTTGTCCTGATACAGCCTTGTCCTGATACAGCCTTGTACCTGATACAGCCTTGTACCTGATACAGCCTTGTACCTGATACAGCCTTGTACCTGATACAGCCTTGTCCTGATACAGCCTTGTACCTGATACAGCCTTGTCCTGATACAGCCTTGTCCTGATACAGCCTTGTACCTGATACAGCCTTGTACCTGATACAGCCTTGTACCTGATACAGCCTTGTCCTGATACAGCCTTGTACCTGATACAGCCTTGTACCTGATACAGCCTTGTACCTGATACAGCCTTGTCCTGATACAGCCTTGTACCTGATACAGCCTTGTACCTGATACAGCCTTGTACCTGATACAGCCTTGTCCTGATACAGCCTTGTCCTGATACAGCCTTGTCCTGATACAGCCTTGTACCTGATACAGCCTTGTACCTGATACAGCCTTGTACCTGATACAGCCTTGTACCTGATACAGCCTTGTCCTGATACAGCCTTGTACCTGATACAGCCTTGTACCTGATACAGCCTTGTCCTGATACAGCCTTGTCCTGATACAGCCTTGTCCTGATACAGCCTTGTCCTGATACAGCCTTGTACCTGATACAGCCTTGTACCTGATACGGCCCTGTACCTGATACAGCCTTTCCCTGAAACAGCCTTGTACCTGATACAGCCTTGTACCTGATACAGCCTTGTACCTGATACAGCCTTTTACCTGATACAGCCTTGTCGCAGATACAGCTTTGTCGCTGATACAGCCTTGTACCTGAGACTGCCTTGTCATTGATACACACTTGTACCTGATAAAGCCTTGTACATGATACAGCTTTGTAACTGATACAGCCTTGTCCTGATACAGCCTTGTACCTGATACAGCCTTGTACCTGATACAGCCTTGTACCTGATACAGCCTTGTCCTGATACAGCCTTGTCCTGATACAGCCTTGTCCTGATACAGCCTTGTACCTGATACAGCCTTGTACCTGATACAGCCTTGTCCTGATACAGCCTTGTCCTGATACAGCCTTGTCCTGATACAGCCTTGTACCTGATACAGCCTTGTACCTGATACAGCCTTGTCCTGATACAGCCTTGTACCTGATACAGCCTTGTCCTGATACAGCCTTGTACCTGATACAGCCTTGTACCTGATACAGCCTTGTCCTGATACAGCCTTGTACCTGATACAGCCTTGTCCCTGATACAGCCTTGTACCTGATACAGCCTTGTACCTGATACAGCCTTGTACCTGATACAGCCTTGTACCTGATACAGCCTTGTACCTGATACAGCCTTGTACCTGATACAGCCTTGTACCTGATACAGCCTTGTCACTGATACAGCCTTGTACCTGATACAGCCTTGTACCTGATACAGCCTTGTACCTGATACAGCCTTGTACCTGATACAGCCTTGTACCTGATACAGCCTTGTACCTGATACAGCCTTGTCCTGATACAGCCTTGTACCTGATACAGCCTTGTCCTGATACAGCCTTGTCCTGATACAGCCTTGTACCTGATACAGCCTTGTACCTGATACAGCCTTGTACCTGATACAGCCTTGTCCTGATACAGCCTTGTACCTGATACAGCCTTGTACCTGATACAGCCTTGTACCTGATACAGCCTTGTACCTGATACAGCCTTGTCACTGATACAGCCTTGTACCTGATACAGCCTTGTCCTGATACAGCCTTGTCCTGATACAGCCTTGTCCTGATACAGCCTTGTCCTGATACAGCCTTGTCCTGATACAGCCTTGTCCTGATACAGCCTTGTCCTGATACAGCCTTGTACCTGATACAGCCTTGTACCTGATACAGCCTTGTCCTGATACAGCCTTGTCCTGATACAGCCTTGTACCTGATACAGCCTTGTACCTGATACAGCCTTGTCCTGATACAGCCTTGTACCTGATACAGCCTTGTCCTGATACAGCCTTGTACCTGATACAGCCTTGTACCTGATACAGCCTTGTCCTGATACAGCCTTGTCCTGATACAGCCTTGTACCTGATACAGCCTTGTACCTGATACAGCCTTGTCCTGATACAGCCTTGTCCTGATACAGCCTTGTCCTGATACAGCCTTGTCCTGATACAGCCTTGTACCTGATACAGCCTTGTCCTGATACAGCCTTGTACTGATACAGCCTTGTCCTGATACAGCCTTGTCCTGATACAGCCTTGTCCTGATACAGCCTTGTCCTGATACAGCCTTGTCCTGATACAGCCTTGTACCTGATACAGCCTTGTCCTGATACAGCCTTGTCCTGATACAGCCTTGTACCTGATACAGCCTTGTCCTGATACAGCCTTGTCCTGATACAGCCTTGTACCTGATACAGCCTTGTCCTGATACAGCCTTGTACCTGATACAGCCTTGTACCTGATACAGCCTTGTCCTGATACAGCCTTGTCCTGATACAGCCTTGTACCTGATACAGCCTTGTCCTGATACAGCCTTGTCCTGATACAGCCTTGTCCTGATACAGCCTTGTACCTGATACAGCCTTGTCCTGATACAGCCTTGTACCTGATACAGCCTTGTACCTGATACAGCCTTGTACCTGATACAGCCTTGTACCTGATACAGCCTTGTACCTGATACAGCCTTGTACCTGATACAGCCTTGTACCTGATACAGCCTTGTCCTGATACAGCCTTGTACCTGATACAGCCTTGTACCTGATACAGCCTTGTACCTGATACAGCCTTGTACCTGATACAGCCTTGTACCTGATACAGCCTTGTACCTGATACAGCCTTGTCGCTAAGACAGCCTTGTCGCTGATACAGCCTTGTGCCTGATACATCATTGTCATGATACAGCCTTGTACCTGATACAGCCTTGTACCTGATACAGCCTTGTACCTGATACAGCCTTGTACCTGATACAGCCTTGTCATGATACAGCCTTGTACCTGATACAGCCTTGTACCTGATACAGCCTTGTACCTGATACAGCCTTGTACCTGATACAGCCTTACCTGATACAGCCTTGTACCTGATACAGCCTTGTACCTGATACAGCCTTGTACCTGATACAGCCTTGTATGTGAAAAGCCTTGTACTGATACAGCCTTGTACCTGATACTGCCCTGTACCTGATACAGCCTTGTCCCTGATACAGCCTTGTACCTGATACAGTCTTGTTCCTGATAAGCCTTGTACCTGATACAGACTTGTCCCTGATACAGCCTTGTACCTGATACAGCCTTGTCCCTGATAGAGCCTTGTACCTGATACAGCCTTGTACCTGATACAGCCTTGTCGCTGATACAGCCTTGTACCTGATACAGCCTTGTACCTGATACAGCCCTGTACCTGATACAGCCTTGTCATGATACAGCCTTGTACCTGATACAGCCTTGTACCTGATACAGCCTTGTACCTGATACAGCCTTGTACCTGATACAGCCTTGTCAACGATACAGCCTTGTCGCTGATACAGCCTTGTACATGATACAGCCTTGTACCTGATACAGCCTTGTCCTGATACAGCCTTGTACCTGATACAGCCTTGTACCTGATACAGCCTTGTCCCTGATAAAGTATTGTAACTGATACAGCCTTGTACCTGATGCAGACTTGTCCCTCATACAGCTTTGTACCTGATACAGCGTTGTCCTTGATACAGCCTTGTCACTGATACAGCCTTGTCCTGATACAGCCTTGTACCTGATACAGCCTTGTACCTGATACAGCCTTGTACCTGATACAGCCTTGTACCTGATACAGCCTTGTCCTGATACAGCCTTGTACCTGATACAGCCTTGTCCTGATACAGCCTTGTCCTGATACAGCCTTGTAACTGATACAGCCTTGTCCTGATACAGCCTTGTCCCTGATACAGCCTTGTCGCTGATACAGCCTTGTACCTGATACAGCCTTGTACCTGATACAGCCTTGTACCTGATACAGCCTTGTACCTGATACAGCCTTGTCGCTGATACAGCCTTGTACCTGATCCAGCCTTGTACCTGATCCTGCCTTATACCTGATACAGCCTTGTACCTGATACAGCCTTGTCCATGATACAGCCTTGTACCTGATACAGACTTGTACCTGATACAGCCTTGTGCCTGATACAGCCTTGTGCCTGATACAGCCACATCGCTGATACAGCCTTGTACCTGATACAGCCTTGTACCTGATACAGTCTTGTCGCTGATACAGCCTTGTACCTGATACAGCCTTGTCACTGATACAGCCTTGTACCTGATACAGCCTTGTACCTGATACAGCCTTGTACCTGATACAGCCTTGTCCTGATACAGCCTTGTCCTGATACAGCCTTGTACCTGATACAGCCTTGTACCTGATACAGCCTTGTCCTGATACAGCCTTGTACCTGATACAGCCTTGTACCTGATACAGCCTTGTCCTGATACAGCCTTGTCCTGATACAGCCTTGTACCTGATACAGCCTTGTCCTGATACAGCCTTGTACCTGATACAGCCTTGTACCTGATACAGCCTTGTCCTGATACAGCCTTGTACCTGATACAGCCTTGTACCTGATACAGCCTTGTACCTGATACAGCCTTGTCCTGATACAGCCTTGTCCTGATACAGCCTTGTCCTGATACAGCCTTGTACCTGATACAGCCTTGTACCTGATACAGCCTTGTCCTGATACAGCCTTGTCCTGATACAGCCTTGTACCTGATACAGCCTTGTACCTGATACAGCCTTGTACCTGATACAGCCTTGTCCTGATACAGCCTTGTACCTGATACAGCCTTGTCCTGATACAGCCTTGTCCTGATACAGCCTTGTACCTGATACAGCCTTGTCCTGATACAGCCTTGTACCTGATACAGCCTTGTACCTGATACAGCCTTGTACCTGATACAGCCTTGTACCTGATACAGCCTTGTACCTGATACAGCCTTGTACCTGATACAGCCTTGTACCTGATACAGCCTTGTACCTGATACAGCCTTGTCCTGATACAGCCTTGTCCTGATACAGCCTTGTACCTGATACAGCCTTGTACCTGATACAGCCTTGTACCTGATACAGCCTTGTACCTGATACAGCCTTGTCCTGATACAGCCTTGTACTGATACAGCCTTGTACCTGATACAGCCTTGTACCTGATACAGCCTTGTACTGATACAGCCTTGTCACTGATACAGCCTTGTACCTGATACAGCCTTGTACCTGATACAGCCTTGTACCTGATACAGCCTTGTACCTGATACAGCCTTGTACCTGATACAGCCTTGTCCTGATACAGCCTTGTACCTGATACAGCCTTGTACTGATACAGCCTTGTACCTGATACAGCCTTGTACCTGATACAGCCTTGTACCTGATACAGCCTTGTCCTGATACAGCCTTGTACCTGATACAGCCTTGTACCTGATACAGCCTTGTACCTGATACAGCCTTGTACCTGATACAGCCTTGTACCTGATACAGCCTTGTACCTGATACAGCCTTGTACCTGATACAGCCTTGTACCTGATACAGCCTTGTCCTGATACAGCCTTGTACCTGATACAGCCTTGTACCTGATACAGCCTTGTCCTGATACAGCCTTGTCCTGATACAGCCTTGTACCTGATACAGCCTTGTACCTGATACAGCCTTGTCCTGATACAGCCTTGTACCTGATACAGCCTTGTACCTGATACAGCCTTGTCCTGATACAGCCTTGTACCTGATACAGCCTTGTACCTGATACAGCCTTGTCCTGATACAGCCTTGTACCTGATACAGCCTTGTCCTGATACAGCCTTGTACCTGATACAGCCTTGTCCTGATACAGCCTTGTACCTGATACAGCCTTGTCCTGATACAGCCTTGTACCTGATACAGCCTTGTCACTGATACAGCCTTGTACCTGATACAGCCTTGTCCTGATACAGCCTTGTCCTGATACAGCCTTGTACCTGATACAGCCTTGTCGCTGATACAGCCTTGTCCCTGATACAGCCTTGTACCTGATACAGCCTTGTCACTGATACAGCCTTGTTCCTGATACAGCCTTGTACCTGATACAGCCTTGTACCTGATACAGCCTTGTCCCTGATACAGCCTTGTCCTGATACAGCCTTGTCCTGATACAGCCTTGTCCTGATACAGCCTTGTACCTGATACAGCCTTGTACCTGATACAGCCTTGTACCTGATACAGCCTTGTACCTGATACAGCCTTGTACCTGATACAGCCTTGTCCCTGATACAGCCTTGTACCTGATACAGCCTTGTACCTGATACAGCCTTGTACCTGATACAGCCTTGTACCTGATACAGCCTTGTCACTGATACAGCCTTGTACCTGATACTGCCTTGTACCTGATACAGCCTTGTCACTGATACAGCCTTGTACCTGATACAGCCTTATACCTGATACAGCCTTGTACCTGATACAGCCTTGTACCTGATACAGCCTTGTACCTGATACAGCCTTGTACCTGATACAGCCTTGTACTGATACAGCCTTGTACCTGATACAGCCTTGTACCTGATACAGCCTTGTACTGATACAGCCTTGTACCTGATACAGCCTTGTACCTGATACAGCCTTGTCCTGATACAGCCTTGTACCTGATACAGCCTTGTACCTGATACAGCCTTGTACCTGATACAGCCTTGTACCTGATACAGCCTTGTACCTGATACAGCCTTGTACCTGATACAGCCTTGTACCTGATACAGCCTTGTCCTGATACAGCCTTGTCCTGATACAGCCTTGTCCTGATACAGCCTTGTACCTGATACAGCCTTGTCCTGATACAGCCTTGTCCTGATACAGCCTTGTACCTGATACAGCCTTGTACCTGATACAGCCTTGTACCTGATACAGCCTTGTACCTGATACAGCCTTGTCCTGATACAGCCTTGTCCTGATACAGCCTTGTACCTGATACAGCCTTGTACCTGATACAGCCTTGTCCTGATACAGCCTTGTACCTGATACAGCCTTGTCCTGATACAGCCTTGTACCTGATACAGCCTTGTACCTGATACAGCCTTGTACCTGATACAGCCTTGTCACTGATACAGCCTTGTCCTGATACAGCCTTGTCCTGATACAGCCTTGTCCTGATACAGCCTTGTACCTGATACAGCCTTGTCCTGATACAGCCTTGTACCTGATACAGCCTTGTCCTGATACAGCCTTGTACCTGATACAGCCTTGTCCTGATACAGCCTTGTCCTGATACAGCCTTGTACCTGATACAGCCTTGTCCTGATACAGCCTTGTACCTGATACAGCCTTGTCCTGATACAGCCTTGTCCTGATACAGCCTTGTCCTGATACAGCCTTGTCCTGATACAGCCTTGTCCTGATACAGCCTTGTCCTGATACAGCCTTGTACCTGATACAGCCTTGTACCTGATACAGCCTTGTCCTGATACAGCCTTGTCCTGATACAGCCTTGTACCTGATACAGCCTTGTACCTGATACAGCCTTGTCCTGATACAGCCTTGTACCTGATACAGCCTTGTCCTGATACAGCCTTGTCCTGATACAGCCTTGTACCTGATACAGCCTTGTCCTGATACAGCCTTGTCCTGATACAGCCTTGTCCTGATACAGCCTTGTACCTGATACAGCCTTGTCCTGATACAGCCTTGTCCTGATACAGCCTTGTCCTGATACAGCCTTGTCCTGATACAGCCTTGTACCTGATACAGCCTTGTCCTGATACAGCCTTGTACCTGATACAGCCTTGTCCTGATACAGCCTTGTCCTGATACAGCCTTGTCCTGATACAGCCTTGTCCTGATACAGCCTTGTCCTGATACAGCCTTGTACCTGATACAGCCTTGTACCTGATACAGCCTTGTCCTGATACAGCCTTGTACCTGATACAGCCTTGTACCTGATACAGCCTTGTCCTGATACAGCCTTGTACCTGATACAGCCTTGTCCTGATACAGCCTTGTCCTGATACAGCCTTGTACCTGATACAGCCTTGTCCTGATACAGCCTTGTCCTGATACAGCCTTGTACCTGATACAGCCTTGTACCTGATACAGCCTTGTCCTGATACAGCCTTGTCCTGATACAGCCTTGTCCTGATACAGCCTTGTACCTGATACAGCCTTGTACCTGATACAGCCTTGTACCTGATACAGCCTTGTACCTGATACAGCCTTGTACCTGATACAGCCTTGTACCTGATACAGCCTTGTCCTGATACAGCCTTGTACCTGATACAGCCTTGTACTGATACAGCCTTGTACCTGATACAGCCTTGTACCTGATACAGCCTTGTACCTGATACAGCCTTGTACCTGATACAGCCTTGTACCTGATACAGCCTTGTACCTGATACAGCCTTGTACCTGATACAGCCTTGTCCTGATACAGCCTTGTACCTGATACAGCCTTGTCCTGATACAGCCTTGTACCTGATACAGCCTTGTACCTGATACAGCCTTGTACCTGATACAGCCTTGTACCTGATACAGCCTTGTACCTGATACAGCCTTGTACCTGATACAGCCTTGTACCTGATACAGCCTTGTACCTGATACAGCCTTGTACCTGATACAGCCTTGTACCTGATACAGCCTTGTACCTGATACAGCCTTGTACCTGATACAGCCTTGTACCTGATACAGCCTTGTACCTGATACAGCCTTGTACCTGATACAGCCTTGTCCTGATACAGCCTTGTCCTGATACAGCCTTGTACCTGATACAGCCTTGTACCTGATACAGCCTTGTACCTGATACAGCCTTGTACCTGATACAGCCTTGTACCTGATACAGCCTTGTACCTGATACAGCCTTGTACCTGATACAGCCTTGTCCTGATACAGCCTTGTACCTGATACAGCCTTGTACCTGATACAGCCTTGTCCTGATACAGCCTTGTCCTGATACAGCCTTGTACCTGATACAGCCTTGTACCTGATACAGCCTTGTCCTGATACAGCCTTGTACCTGATACAGCCTTGTACCTGATACAGCCTTGTCCTGATACAGCCTTGTACCTGATACAGCCTTGTACCTGATACAGCCTTGTCCTGATACAGCCTTGTACCTGATACAGCCTTGTCCTGATACAGCCTTGTACCTGATACAGCCTTGTCCTGATACAGCCTTGTCCTGATACAGCCTTGTACCTGATACAGCCTTGTACTGATACAGCCTTGTCCTGATACAGCCTTGTCCTGATACAGCCTTGTCCTGATACAGCCTTGTACCTGATACAGCCTTGTCCTGATACAGCCTTGTACCTGATACAGCCTTGTACCTGATACAGCCTTGTCCTGATACAGCCTTGTACCTGATACAGCCTTGTCCTGATACAGCCTTGTCCTGATACAGCCTTGTACCTGATACAGCCTTGTCCTGATACAGCCTTGTACCTGATACAGCCTTGTCCTGATACAGCCTTGTACCTGATACAGCCTTGTACCTGATACAGCCTTGTACCTGATACAGCCTTGTCCTGATACAGCCTTGTACCTGATACAGCCTTGTACTGATACAGCCTTGTACCTGATACAGCCTTGTACTGATACAGCCTTGTACCTGATACAGCCTTGTCCTGATACAGCCTTGTACCTGATACAGCCTTGTACCTGATACAGCCTTGTACCTGATACAGCCTTGTACCTGATACAGCCTTGTCCTGATACAGCCTTGTCCTGATACAGCCTTGTACCTGATACAGCCTTGTCCTGATACAGCCTTGTCCTGATACAGCCTTGTCCTGATACAGCCTTGTCCTGATACAGCCTTGTACCTGATACAGCCTTGTACCTGATACAGCCTTGTCCTGATACAGCCTTGTCCTGATACAGCCTTGTACCTGATACAGCCTTGTACCTGATACAGCCTTGTCCTGATACAGCCTTGTACCTGATACAGCCTTGTCACTGATACAGCCTTGTCCTGATACAGCCTTGTACCTGATACAGCCTTGTCCTGATACAGCCTTGTCCTGATACAGCCTTGTACCTGATACAGCCTTGTACCTGATACAGCCTTGTCCTGATACAGCCTTGTACCTGATACAGCCTTGTACCTGATACAGCCTTGTACCTGATACAGCCTTGTCCTGATACAGCCTTGTCCTGATACAGCCTTGTCCTGATACAGCCTTGTACCTGATACAGCCTTGTACCTGATACAGCCTTGTCCTGATACAGCCTTGTCCTGATACAGCCTTGTACCTGATACAGCCTTGTCCTGATACAGCCTTGTCCTGATACAGCCTTGTACTGATACAGCCTTGTACCTGATACAGCCTTGTCCTGATACAGCCTTGTCCTGATACAGCCTTGTCCTGATACAGCCTTGTACCTGATACAGCCTTGTACCTGATACAGCCTTGTACTGATACAGCCTTGTCCTGATACAGCCTTGTACCTGATACAGCCTTGTACCTGATACAGCCTTGTACCTGATACAGCCTTGTACCTGATACAGCCTTGTACCTGATACAGCCTTGTCCTGATACAGCCTTGTACCTGATACAGCCTTGTACCTGATACAGCCTTGTACCTGATACAGCCTTGTACCTGATACAGCCTTGTACCTGATACAGCCTTGTACCTGATACAGCCTTGTCCTGATACAGCCTTGTACCTGATACAGCCTTGTCCTGATACAGCCTTGTACCTGATACAGCCTTGTACCTGATACAGCCTTGTACCTGATACAGCCTTGTACCTGATACAGCCTTGTACCTGATACAGCCTTGTACCTGATACAGCCTTGTACCTGATACAGCCTTGTCCTGATACAGCCTTGTACCTGATACAGCCTTGTACCTGATACAGCCTTGTACCTGATACAGCCTTGTACCTGATACAGCCTTGTACCTGATACAGCCTTGTCCTGATACAGCCTTGTACCTGATACAGCCTTGTACCTGATACAGCCTTGTACCTGATACAGCCTTGTACCTGATACAGCCTTGTACCTGATACAGCCTTGTACCTGATACAGCCTTGTACCTGATACAGCCTTGTACCTGATACAGCCTTGTCCTGATACAGCCTTGTACCTGATACAGCCTTGTACCTGATACAGCCTTGTCCTGATACAGCCTTGTCCTGATACAGCCTTGTCACTGATACAGCCTTGTACCTGATACAGCCTTGTACCTGATACAGCCTTGTACCTGATACAGCCTTGTCCTGATACAGCCTTGTCCTGATACAGCCTTGTACCTGATACAGCCTTGTACCTGATACAGCCTTGTCCTGATACAGCCTTGTACCTGATACAGCCTTGTCCTGATACAGCCTTGTACCTGATACAGCCTTGTCCTGATACAGCCTTGTACCTGATACAGCCTTGTACCTGATACAGCCTTGTCCTGATACAGCCTTGTCCTGATACAGCCTTGTCCTGATACAGCCTTGTCCTGATACAGCCTTGTACCTGATACAGCCTTGTACCTGATACAGCCTTGTACCTGATACAGCCTTGTACCTGATACAGCCTTGTCCTGATACAGCCTTGTACCTGATACAGCCTTGTACCTGATACAGCCTTGTCCTGATACAGCCTTGTACCTGATACAGCCTTGTACCTGATACAGCCTTGTACCTGATACAGCCTTGTCCTGATACAGCCTTGTACCTGATACAGCCTTGTACCTGATACAGCCTTGTACCTGATACAGCCTTGTCCTGATACAGCCTTGTACTGATACAGCCTTGTACCTGATACAGCCTTGTACCTGATACAGCCTTGTCCTGATACAGCCTTGTACCTGATACAGCCTTGTCCTGATACAGCCTTGTACCTGATACAGCCTTGTACCTGATACAGCCTTGTACCTGATACAGCCTTGTACCTGATACAGCCTTGTCCTGATACAGCCTTGTACCTGATACAGCCTTGTACCTGATACAGCCTTGTCCTGATACAGCCTTGTCCTGATACAGCCTTGTCCTGATACAGCCTTGTCCTGATACAGCCTTGTCCTGATACAGCCTTGTCCTGATACAGCCTTGTCCTGATACAGCCTTGTCCTGATACAGCCTTGTACCTGATACAGCCTTGTACCTGATACAGCCTTGTCCTGATACAGCCTTGTACCTGATACAGCCTTGTACCTGATACAGCCTTGTCCTGATACAGCCTTGTACCTGATACAGCCTTGTCCTGATACAGCCTTGTACCTGATACAGCCTTGTACCTGATACAGCCTTGTACCTGATACAGCCTTGTCCTGATACAGCCTTGTACCTGATACAGCCTTGTCCTGATACAGCCTTGTCCTGATACAGCCTTGTACCTGATACAGCCTTGTACCTGATACAGCCTTGTCCTGATACAGCCTTGTACCTGATACAGCCTTGTACCTGATACAGCCTTGTACCTGATACAGCCTTGTCCTGATACAGCCTTGTCCTGATACAGCCTTGTCCTGATACAGCCTTGTACCTGATACAGCCTTGTACCTGATACAGCCTTGTCCTGATACAGCCTTGTCCTGATACAGCCTTGTACCTGATACAGCCTTGTACCTGATACAGCCTTGTCCTGATACAGCCTTGTACCTGATACAGCCTTGTCCTGATACAGCCTTGTCCTGATACAGCCTTGTACCTGATACAGCCTTGTCCTGATACAGCCTTGTACCTGATACAGCCTTGTACCTGATACAGCCTTGTACCTGATACAGCCTTGTACCTGATACAGCCTTGTACCTGATACAGCCTTGTACCTGATACAGCCTTGTACCTGATACAGCCTTGTACCTGATACAGCCTTGTACCTGATACAGCCTTGTCCTGATACAGCCTTGTACCTGATACAGCCTTGTACCTGATACAGCCTTGTACCTGATACAGCCTTGTACCTGATACAGCCTTGTACCTGATACAGCCTTGTACCTGATACAGCCTTGTCCTGATACAGCCTTGTACCTGATACAGCCTTGTCCTGATACAGCCTTGTACCTGATACAGCCTTGTACCTGATACAGCCTTGTCCTGATACAGCCTTGTCCTGATACAGCCTTGTACCTGATACAGCCTTGTACCTGATACAGCCTTGTACCTGATACAGCCTTGTACCTGATACAGCCTTGTCCTGATACAGCCTTGTCCTGATACAGCCTTGTACCTGATACAGCCTTGTACCTGATACAGCCTTGTCCTGATACAGCCTTGTACCTGATACAGCCTTGTACCTGATACAGCCTTGTACCTGATACAGCCTTGTACCTGATACAGCCTTGTCCTGATACAGCCTTGTCCTGATACAGCCTTGTCCTGATACAGCCTTGTCCTGATACAGCCTTGTCCTGATACAGCCTTGTACCTGATACAGCCTTGTACTGATACAGCCTTGTACCTGATACAGCCTTGTCCTGATACAGCCTTGTCCTGATACAGCCTTGTCCTGATACAGCCTTGTCCTGATACAGCCTTGTACCTGATACAGCCTTGTCCTGATACAGCCTTGTACCTGATACAGCCTTGTCCTGATACAGCCTTGTACCTGATACAGCCTTGTCCTGATACAGCCTTGTCCTGATACAGCCTTGTCCTGATACAGCCTTGTACCTGATACAGCCTTGTACCTGATACAGCCTTGTCCTGATACAGCCTTGTCCTGATACAGCCTTGTACCTGATACAGCCTTGTACCTGATACAGCCTTGTCCTGATACAGCCTTGTACCTGATACAGCCTTGTCCTGATACAGCCTTGTCCTGATACAGCCTTGTACCTGATACAGCCTTGTCCTGATACAGCCTTGTCCTGATACAGCCTTGTACCTGATACAGCCTTGTCCTGATACAGCCTTGTCCTGATACAGCCTTGTCCTGATACAGCCTTGTACCTGATACAGCCTTGTCCTGATACAGCCTTGTACCTGATACAGCCTTGTCACTGATACAGCCTTGTACCTGATACAGCCTTGTCCTGATACAGCCTTGTCACTGATACAGCCTTGTCCTGATACAGCCTTGTCCTGATACAGCCTTGTCCTGATACAGCCTTGTACCTGATACAGCCTTGTCCTGATACAGCCTTGTCCTGATACAGCCTTGTACCTGATACAGCCTTGTACCTGATACAGCCTTGTCCTGATACAGCCTTGTACTGATACAGCCTTGTCCTGATACAGCCTTGTCCTGATACAGCCTTGTACCTGATACAGCCTTGTCCTGATACAGCCTTGTCCTGATACAGCCTTGTACCTGATACAGCCTTGATACAGCCTTGTACCTGATACAGCCTTGTCCTGATACAGCCTTGTACCTGATACAGCCTTGTACCTGATACAGCCTTGTCCTGATACAGCCTTGTCCTGATACAGCCTTGTCCTGATACAGCCTTGTCCTGATACAGCCTTGTACCTGATACAGCCTTGTACCTGATACAGCCTTGTACCTGATACAGCCTTGTACCTGATACAGCCTTGTACCTGATACAGCCTTGTCCTGATACAGCCTTGTACCTGATACAGCCTTGTACCTGATACAGCCTTGTACCTGATACAGCCTTGTACCTGATACAGCCTTGTACCTGATACAGCCTTGTACCTGATACAGCCTTGTACCTGATACAGCCTTGTACCTGATACAGCCTTGTACCTGATACAGCCTTGTCCTGATACAGCCTTGTACCTGATACAGCCTTGTACCTGATACAGCCTTGTACCTGATACAGCCTTGTACCTGATACAGCCTTGTCCTGATACAGCCTTGTACCTGATACAGCCTTGTACCTGATACAGCCTTGTACCTGATACAGCCTTGTACCTGATACAGCCTTGTACCTGATACAGCCTTGTACCTGATACAGCCTTGTACCTGATACAGCCTTGTACTGATACAGCCTTGTACCTGATACAGCCTTGTACCTGATACAGCCTTGTACCTGATACAGCCTTGTACCTGATACAGCCTTGTCCTGATACAGCCTTGTACCTGATACAGCCTTGTACCTGATACAGCCTTGTACCTGATACAGCCTTGTACCTGATACAGCCTTGTACCTGATACAGCCTTGTACCTGATACAGCCTTGTACCTGATACAGCCTTGTACCTGATACAGCCTTGTCCTGATACAGCCTTGTACCTGATACAGCCTTGTACCTGATACAGCCTTGTCCTGATACAGCCTTGTCCTGATACAGCCTTGTACCTGATACAGCCTTGTACCTGATACAGCCTTGTACCTGATACAGCCTTGTACCTGATACAGCCTTGTCCTGATACAGCCTTGTCCTGATACAGCCTTGTACCTGATACAGCCTTGTACCTGATACAGCCTTGTCCTGATACAGCCTTGTACCTGATACAGCCTTGTCCTGATACAGCCTTGTACCTGATACAGCCTTGTCCTGATACAGCCTTGTACCTGATACAGCCTTGTACCTGATACAGCCTTGTCCTGATACAGCCTTGTCCTGATACAGCCTTGTACCTGATACAGCCTTGTCCTGATACAGCCTTGTACCTGATACAGCCTTGTACCTGATACAGCCTTGTACCTGATACAGCCTTGTACCTGATACAGCCTTGTCCTGATACAGCCTTGTACCTGATACAGCCTTGTCCTGATACAGCCTTGTCCTGATACAGCCTTGTACCTGATACAGCCTTGTCACTGATACAGCCTTGTACCTGATACAGCCTTGTCCTGATACAGCCTTGTACCTGATACAGCCTTGTACCTGATACAGCCTTGTACCTGATACAGCCTTGTCCTGATACAGCCTTGTACCTGATACAGCCTTGTACCTGATACAGCCTTGTACCTGATACAGCCTTGTCCTGATACAGCCTTGTCTGATACAGCCTTGTCCTGATACAGCCTTGTACCTGATACAGCCTTGTACCTGATACAGCCTTGTACCTGATACAGCCTTGTCCTGATACAGCCTTGTCCTGATACAGCCTTGTACCTGATACAGCCTTGTACCTGATACAGCCTTGTCCTGATACAGCCTTGTCCTGATACAGCCTTGTCCTGATACAGCCTTGTCCTGATACAGCCTTGTACCTGATACAGCCTTGTACCTGATACAGCCTTGCCTTGTACCTGATACAGCCTTGTCCTGATACAGCCTTGTACCTGATACAGCCTTGTACCTGATACAGCCTTGTCCTGATACAGCCTTGTACCTGATACAGCCTTGTACCTGATACAGCCTTGTCCTGATACAGCCTTGTACCTGATACAGCCTTGTCCTGATACAGCCTTGTCCTGATACAGCCTTGTACCTGATACAGCCTTGTACCTGATACAGCCTTGTCCTGATACAGCCTTGTACCTGATACAGCCTTGTACCTGATACAGCCTTGTACCTGATACAGCCTTGTCCTGATACAGCCTTGTCCTGATACAGCCTTGTCCTGATACAGCCTTGTACCTGATACAGCCTTGTACCTGATACAGCCTTGTCACTGATACAGCCTTGTCCTGATACAGCCTTGTACCTGATACAGCCTTGTACCTGATACAGCCTTGTCCTGATACAGCCTTGTACCTGATACAGCCTTGTCCTGATACAGCCTTGTCCTGATACAGCCTTGTACCTGATACAGCCTTGTCCTGATACAGCCTTGTCCTGATACAGCCTTGTCCTGATACAGCCTTGTCCTGATACAGCCTTGTCCTGATACAGCCTTGTCCTGATACAGCCTTGTCCTGATACAGCCTTGTACCTGATACAGCCTTGTCCTGATACAGCCTTGTCCTGATACAGCCTTGTACCTGATACAGCCTTGTACCTGATACAGCCTTGTCCTGATACAGCCTTGTACCTGATACAGCCTTGTCCTGATACAGCCTTGTACCTGATACAGCCTTGTACCTGATACAGCCTTGTACCTGATACAGCCTTGTACCTGATACAGCCTTGTCCTGATACAGCCTTGTCCTGATACAGCCTTGTACCTGATACAGCCTTGTCCTGATACAGCCTTGTCCTGATACAGCCTTGTCCTGATACAGCCTTGTCCTGATACAGCCTTGTCCTGATACAGCCTTGTACCTGATACAGCCTTGTCCTGATACAGCCTTGTCCTGATACAGCCTTGTACCTGATACAGCCTTGTACCTGATACAGCCTTGTACCTGATACAGCCTTGTCCTGATACAGCCTTGTCCTGATACAGCCTTGTACCTGATACAGCCTTGTCCTGATACAGCCTTGTCCTGATACAGCCTTGTCCTGATACAGCCTTGTCCTGATACAGCCTTGTACCTGATACAGCCTTGTACCTGATACAGCCTTGTCCTGATACAGCCTTGTCCTGATACAGCCTTGTCCTGATACAGCCTTGTACCTGATACAGCCTTGTACCTGATACAGCCTTGTACCTGATACAGCCTTGTACCTGATACAGCCTTGTACCTGATACAGCCTTGTCCTGATACAGCCTTGTACCTGATACAGCCTTGTACCTGATACAGCCTTGTACCTGATACAGCCTTGTCCTGATACAGCCTTGTCCTGATACAGCCTTGTACCTGATACAGCCTTGTCCTGATACAGCCTTGTACCTGATACAGCCTTGTCCTGATACAGCCTTGTCCTGATACAGCCTTGTACCTGATACAGCCTTGTCCTGATACAGCCTTGTCCTGATACAGCCTTGTCCTGATACAGCCTTGTCCTGATACAGCCTTGTACCTGATACAGCCTTGTACCTGATACAGCCTTGTACCTGATACAGCCTTGTACCTGATACAGCCTTGTACCTGATACAGCCTTGTCCTGATACAGCCTTGTACCTGATACAGCCTTGTACCTGATACAGCCTTGTACCTGATACAGCCTTGTACCTGATACAGCCTTGTACCTGATACAGCCTTGTACCTGATACAGCCTTGTACCTGATACAGCCTTGTACCTGATACAGCCTTGTACCTGATACAGCCTTGTCCTGATACAGCCTTGTACCTGATACAGCCTTGTACCTGATACAGCCTTGTACCTGATACAGCCTTGTACCTGATACAGCCTTGTACTGATACAGCCTTGTACCTGATACAGCCTTGTACCTGATACAGCCTTGTACCTGATACAGCCTTGTACCTGATACAGCCTTGTACCTGATACAGCCTTGTACCTGATACAGCCTTGTCCTGATACAGCCTTGTACCTGATACAGCCTTGTACCTGATACAGCCTTGTACCTGATACAGCCTTGTACCTGATACAGCCTTGTACCTGATACAGCCTTGTACCTGATACAGCCTTGTACCTGATACAGCCTTGTACTGATACAGCCTTGTCCTGATACAGCCTTGTCACTGATACAGCCTTGTACCTGATACAGCCTTGTACCTGATACAGCCTTGTCCTGATACAGCCTTGTCCTGATACAGCCTTGTACCTGATACAGCCTTGTACCTGATACAGCCTTGTACCTGATACAGCCTTGTACCTGATACAGCCTTGTCCTGATACAGCCTTGTACCTGATACAGCCTTGTACCTGATACAGCCTTGTACCTGATACAGCCTTGTCCTGATACAGCCTTGTACCTGATACAGCCTTGTCCTGATACAGCCTTGTACCTGATACAGCCTTGTCCTGATACAGCCTTGTACCTGATACAGCCTTGTCCTGATACAGCCTTGTCCTGATACAGCCTTGTCCTGATACAGCCTTGTCCTGATACAGCCTTGTACCTGATACAGCCTTGTCCTGATACAGCCTTGTCCTGATACAGCCTTGTCCTGATACAGCCTTGTACCTGATACAGCCTTGTCCTGATACAGCCTTGTACCTGATACAGCCTTGTCCTGATACAGCCTTGTACCTGATACAGCCTTGTCCTGATACAGCCTTGTACCTGATACAGCCTTGTCCTGATACAGCCTTGTCCTGATACAGCCTTGTCCTGATACAGCCTTGTACCTGATACAGCCTTGTACCTGATACAGCCTTGTCCTGATACAGCCTTGTACCTGATACAGCCTTGTCCTGATACAGCCTTGTACCTGATACAGCCTTGTCCTGATACAGCCTTGTACCTGATACAGCCTTGTCCTGATACAGCCTTGTACTGATACAGCCTTGTACCTGATACAGCCTTGTCCTGATACAGCCTTGTACCTGATACAGCCTTGTACCTGATACAGCCTTGTACCTGATACAGCCTTGTACTGATACAGCCTTGTCCTGATACAGCCTTGTCCTGATACAGCCTTGTCCTGATACAGCCTTGTCCTGATACAGCCTTGTACCTGATACAGCCTTGTCCTGATACAGCCTTGTCCTGATACAGCCTTGTACCTGATACAGCCTTGTCACTGATACAGCCTTGTCCTGATACAGCCTTGTCCTGATACAGCCTTGTCCTGATACAGCCTTGTCCTGATACAGCCTTGTACCTGATACAGCCTTGTCCTGATACAGCCTTGTCCTGATACAGCCTTGTCCTGATACAGCCTTGTCCTGATACAGCCTTGTCCTGATACAGCCTTGTACCTGATACAGCCTTGTCCTGATACAGCCTTGTCCTGATACAGCCTTGTACCTGATACAGCCTTGTACCTGATACAGCCTTGTCCTGATACAGCCTTGTCCTGATACAGCCTTGTCCTGATACAGCCTTGTACCTGATACAGCCTTGTACCTGATACAGCCTTGTACCTGATACAGCCTTGTACCTGATACAGCCTTGTACCTGATACAGCCTTGTCCTGATACAGCCTTGTACCTGATACAGCCTTGTACCTGATACAGCCTTGTACCTGATACAGCCTTGTACCTGATACAGCCTTGTACCTGATACAGCCTTGTACCTGATACAGCCTTGTACCTGATACAGCCTTGTACCTGATACAGCCTTGTACCTGATACAGCCTTGTCCTGATACAGCCTTGTACCTGATACAGCCTTGTACCTGATACAGCCTTGTACCTGATACAGCCTTGTACTGATACAGCCTTGTACCTGATACAGCCTTGTACCTGATACAGCCTTGTACCTGATACAGCCTTGTACCTGATACAGCCTTGTACCTGATACAGCCTTGTACCTGAAGCAGCTTTGTCGCTGATACAGCCTTGTAACTGATAAAGCCTTGTACCTCATACAGGCTTGTACCTCATACAGCCTTGTACTGATACAGGCTTGTACCTCATACAGCCTTGTACTGATACAGCCTTGTATCTGATACAGCATTGTACCTGATACAGCCTTGTACCCGATACAGCCTTGTACCTGATACAGCCTTGTACCTGATACAGCCTTGTAACTGATACAGCCTTGTCACTGATACAGCCTTGTACCTGATACAGCCTTGTACCTGATACAGCCTTGTACCTGATACAGCCTTGTACCTGATACAGCCTTGTCCTGATACAGCCTTGTCCTGATACAGCCTTGTACCTGATACAGCCTTGTACCTGATACAGCCTTGTCCTGATACAGCCTTGTACCTGATACAGCCTTGTCCTGATACAGCCTTGTACCTGATACAGCCTTGTACCTGATACAGCCTTGTACCTGATACAGCCTTGTCCTGATACAGCCTTGTCCTGATACAGCCTTGTCCTGATACAGCCTTGTCCTGATACAGCCTTGTCCTGATACAGCCTTGTACCTGATACAGCCTTGTACCTGATACAGCCTTGTCCTGATACAGCCTTGTACCTGATACAGCCTTGTCCTGATACAGCCTTGTCACTGATACAGCCTTGTACCTGATACAGCCTTGTCCTGATACAGCCTTGTACCTGATACAGCCTTGTCCTGATACAGCCTTGTCCTGATACAGCCTTGTCCTGATACAGCCTTGTCCTGATACAGCCTTGTCCTGATACAGCCTTGTCCTGATACAGCCTTGTACCTGATACAGCCTTGTACCTGATACAGCCTTGTCCTGATACAGCCTTGTCCTGATACAGCCTTGTACCTGATACAGCCTTGTACCTGATACAGCCTTGTCCTGATACAGCCTTGTACCTGATACAGCCTTGTCCTGATACAGCCTTGTCCTGATACAGCCTTGTACCTGATACAGCCTTGTACCTGATACAGCCTTGTCCTGATACAGCCTTGTCCTGATACAGCCTTGTACCTGATACAGCCTTGTCCTGATACAGCCTTGTCCTGATACAGCCTTGTACCTGATACAGCCTTGTCCTGATACAGCCTTGTACCTGATACAGCCTTGTCCTGATACAGCCTTGTACCTGATACAGCCTTGTCCTGATACAGCCTTGTCCTGATACAGCCTTGTCCTGATACAGCCTTGTCCTGATACAGCCTTGTCCTGATACAGCCTTGTACCTGATACAGCCTTGTCCTGATACAGCCTTGTCCTGATACAGCCTTGTACCTGATACAGCCTTGTACCTGATACAGCCTTGTACCTGATACAGCCTTGTACCTGATACAGCCTTGTCCTGATACAGCCTTGTCCTGATACAGCCTTGTACCTGATACAGCCTTGTCCTGATACAGCCTTGTCCTGATACAGCCTTGTACCTGATACAGCCTTGTACCTGATACAGCCTTGTCCTGATACAGCCTTGTCCTGATACAGCCTTGTCCTGATACAGCCTTGTCCTGATACAGCCTTGTACCTGATACAGCCTTGTACCTGATACAGCCTTGTACCTGATACAGCCTTGTCCTGATACAGCCTTGTCCTGATACAGCCTTGTCCTGATACAGCCTTGTCCTGATACAGCCTTGTCCTGATACAGCCTTGTCCTGATACAGCCTTGTACCTGATACAGCCTTGTACCTGATACAGCCTTGTCCTGATACAGCCTTGTACCTGATACAGCCTTGTACTGATACAGCCTTGTACCTGATACAGCCTTGTCCTGATACAGCCTTGTACCTGATACAGCCTTGTCCTGATACAGCCTTGTCCTGATACAGCCTTGTACCTGATACAGCCTTGTCCTGATACAGCCTTGTACCTGATACAGCCTTGTCCTGATACAGCCTTGTCCTGATACAGCCTTGTCCTGATACAGCCTTGTCCTGATACAGCCTTGTACCTGATACAGCCTTGTCCTGATACAGCCTTGTACCTGATACAGCCTTGTACCTGATACAGCCTTGTCCTGATACAGCCTTGTCCTGATACAGCCTTGTACCTGATACAGCCTTGTACCTGATACAGCCTTGTCCTGATACAGCCTTGTACCTGATACAGCCTTGTCCTGATACAGCCTTGTCCTGATACAGCCTTGTACCTGATACAGCCTTGTCCTGATACAGCCTTGTCCTGATACAGCCTTGTACCTGATACAGCCTTGTACCTGATACAGCCTTGTCCTGATACAGCCTTGTCCTGATACAGCCTTGTCCTGATACAGCCTTGTCCTGATACAGCCTTGTACCTGATACAGCCTTGTCCTGATACAGCCTTGTACCTGATACAGCCTTGTCCTGATACAGCCTTGTCCTGATACAGCCTTGTCCTGATACAGCCTTGTCCTGATACAGCCTTGTCCTGATACAGCCTTGTACCTGATACAGCCTTGTACCTGATACAGCCTTGTCCTGATACAGCCTTGTACCTGATACAGCCTTGTACCTGATACAGCCTTGTCCTGATACAGCCTTGTACTGATACAGCCTTGTCCTGATACAGCCTTGTCCTGATACAGCCTTGTACTGATACAGCCTTGTCCTGATACAGCCTTGTCCTGATACAGCCTTGTACCTGATACAGCCTTGTACCTGATACAGCCTTGTCCTGATACAGCCTTGTCCTGATACAGCCTTGTCCTGATACAGCCTTGTCCTGATACAGCCTTGTACCTGATACAGCCTTGTCCTGATACAGCCTTGTCCTGATACAGCCTTGTCCTGATACAGCCTTGTCCTGATACAGCCTTGTCCTGATACAGCCTTGTACCTGATACAGCCTTGTACCTGATACAGCCTTGTCCTGATACAGCCTTGTCCTGATACAGCCTTGTACCTGATACAGCCTTGTACCTGATACAGCCTTGTCACTGATACAGCCTTGTACCTGATACAGCCTTGTCCTGATACAGCCTTGTACCTGATACAGCCTTGTACCTGATACAGCCTTGTCCTGATACAGCCTTGTACCTGATACAGCCTTGTACCTGATACAGCCTTGTACCTGATACAGCCTTGTACCTGATACAGCCTTGTCCTGATACAGCCTTGTCCTGATACAGCCTTGTACCTGATACAGCCTTGTCCTGATACAGCCTTGTACCTGATACAGCCTTGTCCTGATACAGCCTTGTCCTGATACAGCCTTGTCCTGATACAGCCTTGTACCTGATACAGCCTTGTACCTGATACAGCCTTGTCCTGATACAGCCTTGTCCTGATACAGCCTTGTCCTGATACAGCCTTGTACCTGATACAGCCTTGTCCTGATACAGCCTTGTACCTGATACAGCCTTGTCCTGATACAGCCTTGTCCTGATACAGCCTTGTCCTGATACAGCCTTGTCCTGATACAGCCTTGTCCTGATACAGCCTTGTCCTGATACAGCCTTGTCCTGATACAGCCTTGTCCTGATACAGCCTTGTACCTGATACAGCCTTGTACCTGATACAGCCTTGTCCTGATACAGCCTTGTCCTGATACAGCCTTGTCCTGATACAGCCTTGTACCTGATACAGCCTTGTCCTGATACAGCCTTGTACCTGATACAGCCTTGTACCTGATACAGCCTTGTACCTGATACAGCCTTGTCGCTGATACAGCCTTGTACCTGATACAGCCTTGTACCTGATACAGCCTTGTACTGATACAGCCTTGTACCTGATACAGCCTTGTACTGTTACAGCCTTGTACCTGATACAGCTTTGTAGCTGATGCAGCCTTATACCTGATACAGCCTTGTACCTGATACAGCCTTGTCGCTGATACAGCCTTGTACCTGATACAGCCTTGTACCTGATACAGCCTTGTACCTGATACAGCCTTGTCTCTGATACAGCCTTGTACCTGATACAGCCTTGTACCTGATACAGCCTTGTACCTGATACAGCCTTGTACCTTTACAGCTTGTAGCTGATACAGCCTTGTCGCTGATACAGCCTTGTCGCAGATACAGCCTTGTACCTGATACAGCCTTGTCACTGATACAACTTTCTACGTGATACAGCCTTGTACCTGATACAGCCTTGTACCTGATACAGCCTTGTACCTGATACAGCCTTGTACCTGATACAGCCTTGTACCTGATACAGCCTTGTCATTGATACAGCCTTGTACCTGATGCAGCCTTGTACCTGATACAGCCTTGTCCTGATACAGCCTTGTCCTGATACAGCCTTGTACCTGATACAGCCTTGTCCTGATACAGCCTTGTACCTGATACAGCCTTGTACCTGATACAGCCTTGTCCTGATACAGCCTTGTCCTGATACAGCCTTGTACCTGATACAGCCTTGTACCTGATACAGCCTTGTCCTGATACAGCCTTGTACCTGATACAGCCTTGTACCTGATACAGCCTTGTACCTGATACAGCCTTGTACCTGATACAGCCTTGTACCTGATACAGCCTTGTCCTGATACAGCCTTGTACCTGATACAGCCTTGTCCTGATACAGCCTTGTCCTGATACAGCCTTGTCCTGATACAGCCTTGTACCTGATACAGCCTTGTACCTGATACAGCCTTGTCCTGATACAGCCTTGTCCTGATACAGCCTTGTACCTGATACAGCCTTGTCCTGATACAGCCTTGTCCTGATACAGCCTTGTACCTGATACAGCCTTGTCCTGATACAGCCTTGTACCTGATACAGCCTTGTCCTGATACAGCCTTGTCCTGATACAGCCTTGTCCTGATACAGCCTTGTCCTGATACAGCCTTGTCCTGATACAGCCTTGTCCTGATACAGCCTTGTACCTGATACAGCCTTGTACCTGATACAGCCTTGTCCTGATACAGCCTTGTCCTGATACAGCCTTGTACCTGATACAGCCTTGTACCTGATACAGCCTTGTCCTGATACAGCCTTGTACCTGATACAGCCTTGTCCTGATACAGCCTTGTACCTGATACAGCCTTGTACCTGATACAGCCTTGTCCTGATACAGCCTTGTCCTGATACAGCCTTGTACCTGATACAGCCTTGTCCTGATACAGCCTTGTACCTGATACAGCCTTGTCCTGATACAGCCTTGTCCTGATACAGCCTTGTCCTGATACAGCCTTGTACCTGATACAGCCTTGTCCTGATACAGCCTTGTACCTGATACAGCCTTGTCCTGATACAGCCTTGTACCTGATACAGCCTTGTCCTGATACAGCCTTGTCCTGATACAGCCTTGTCCTGATACAGCCTTGTACCTGATACAGCCTTGTACCTGATACAGCCTTGTCCTGATACAGCCTTGTACCTGATACAGCCTTGTCCTGATACAGCCTTGTACCTGATACAGCCTTGTACTGATACAGCCTTGTCCTGATACAGCCTTGTACCTGATACAGCCTTGTACCTGATACAGCCTTGTCCTGATACAGCCTTGTCCTGATACAGCCTTGTCCTGATACAGCCTTGTCCTGATACAGCCTTGTACCTGATACAGCCTTGTACTGATACAGCCTTGTGACCTGATACAGCCTTGTACCTGATACAGCCTTGTACCTGATACAGCCTTGTCCTGATACAGCCTTGTACCTGATACAGCCTTGTACCTGATACAGCCTTGTACCTGATACAGCCTTGTACCTGATACAGCCTTGTACCTGATACAGCCTTGTACCTGATACAGCCTTGTACCTGATACAGCCTTGTACCTGATACAGCCTTGTACCTGATACAGCCTTGTCCTGATACAGCCTTGTACCTGATACAGCCTTGTACCTGATACAGCCTTGTACCTGATACAGCCTTGTACCTGATACAGCCTTGTCCTGATACAGCCTTGTACCTGATACAGCCTTGTACCTGATACAGCCTTGTACCTGATACAGCCTTGTACCTGATACAGCCTTGTACCTGATACAGCCTTGTACCTGATACAGCCTTGTACCTGATACAGCCTTGTACCTGATACAGCCTTGTACCTGATACAGCCTTGTACTGATACAGCCTTGTACCTGATACAGCCTTGTACCTGATACAGCCTTGTCCTGATACAGCCTTGTACTGATACAGCCTTGTACCTGATACAGCCTTGTACCTGATACAGCCTTGTACCTGATACAGCCTTGTACCTGATACAGCCTTGTACCTGATACAGCCTTGTACCTGATACAGCCTTGTACCTGATACAGCCTTGTCCTGATACAGCCTTGTACCTGATACAGCCTTGTACCTGATACAGCCTTGTACCTGATACAGCCTTGTCCTGATACAGCCTTGTACCTGATACAGCCTTGTCCTGATACAGCCTTGTACCTGATACAGCCTTGTACCTGATACAGCCTTGTCCTGATACAGCCTTGTCCTGATACAGCCTTGTACCTGATACAGCCTTGTACCTGATACAGCCTTGTCCTGATACAGCCTTGTACCTGATACAGCCTTGTACCTGATACAGCCTTGTACCTGATACAGCCTTGTACCTGATACAGCCTTGTCCTGATACAGCCTTGTCCTGATACAGCCTTGTCCTGATACAGCCTTGTCCTGATACAGCCTTGTCCTGATACAGCCTTGTCCTGATACAGCCTTGTACCTGATACAGCCTTGTACCTGATACAGCCTTGTACCTGATACAGCCTTGTACCTGATACAGCCTTGTCCTGATACAGCCTTGTACCTGATACAGCCTTGTCCTGATACAGCCTTGTCCTGATACAGCCTTGTACCTGATACAGCCTTGTACCTGATACAGCCTTGTACCTGATACAGCCTTGTCCTGATACAGCCTTGTACCTGATACAGCCTTGTACCTGATACAGCCTTGTACCTGATACAGCCTTGTCCTGATACAGCCTTGTACCTGATACAGCCTTGTACCTGATACAGCCTTGTACCTGATACAGCCTTGTCCTGATACAGCCTTGTACCTGATACAGCCTTGTCCTGATACAGCCTTGTACCTGATACAGCCTTGTACCTGATACAGCCTTGTACCTGATACAGCCTTGTCCTGATACAGCCTTGTCCTGATACAGCCTTGTACCTGATACAGCCTTGTCCTGATACAGCCTTGTCCTGATACAGCCTTGTCCTGATACAGCCTTGTCCTGATACAGCCTTGTCCTGATACAGCCTTGTACCTGATACAGCCTTGTACCTGATACAGCCTTGTCCTGATACAGCCTTGTCCTGATACAGCCTTGTACCTGATACAGCCTTGTACTGATACAGCCTTGTACCTGATACAGCCTTGTACCTGATACAGCCTTGTCCTGATACAGCCTTGTCCTGATACAGCCTTGTACCTGATACAGCCTTGTCCTGATACAGCCTTGTCCTGATACAGCCTTGTACCTGATACAGCCTTGTACCTGATACAGCCTTGTCCTGATACAGCCTTGTACCTGATACAGCCTTGTACCTGATACAGCCTTGTACCTGATACAGCCTTGTCCTGATACAGCCTTGTCCTGATACAGCCTTGTACCTGATACAGCCTTGTACCTGATACAGCCTTGTACCTGATACAGCCTTGTACTGATACAGCCTTGTCCTGATACAGCCTTGTACCTGATACAGCCTTGTACCTGATACAGCCTTGTCCTGATACAGCCTTGTACCTGATACAGCCTTGTCCTGATACAGCCTTGTACCTGATACAGCCTTGTACCTGATACAGCCTTGTCCTGATACAGCCTTGTACCTGATACAGCCTTGTACCTGATACAGCCTTGTACCTGATACAGCCTTGTACCTGATACAGCCTTGTACCTGATACAGCCTTGTACCTGATACAGCCTTGTACCTGATACAGCCTTGTACCTGATACAGCCTTGTACCTGATACAGCCTTGTACCTGATACAGCCTTGTCCTGATACAGCCTTGTACCTGATACAGCCTTGTACCTGATACAGCCTTGTACCTGATACAGCCTTGTACCTGATACAGCCTTGTACCTGATACAGCCTTGTACCTGATACAGCCTTGTACCTGATACAGCCTTGTACCTGATACAGCCTTGTCCTGATACAGCCTTGTACCTGATACAGCCTTGTACCTGATACAGCCTTGTCCTGATACAGCCTTGTCCTGATACAGCCTTGTACCTGATACAGCCTTGTACCTGATACAGCCTTGTACCTGATACAGCCTTGTACCTGATACAGCCTTGTCCTGATACAGCCTTGTCCTGATACAGCCTTGTACCTGATACAGCCTTGTACCTGATACAGCCTTGTCCTGATACAGCCTTGTACCTGATACAGCCTTGTCCTGATACAGCCTTGTACCTGATACAGCCTTGTACCTGATACAGCCTTGTACCTGATACAGCCTTGTCCTGATACAGCCTTGTCCTGATACAGCCTTGTCCTGATACAGCCTTGTCCTGATACAGCCTTGTACCTGATACAGCCTTGTACCTGATACAGCCTTGTACCTGATACAGCCTTGTCCTGATACAGCCTTGTACCTGATACAGCCTTGTACCTGATACAGCCTTGTCCTGATACAGCCTTGTACCTGATACAGCCTTGTCCTGATACAGCCTTGTACCTGATACAGCCTTGTCCTGATACAGCCTTGTCCTGATACAGCCTTGTCCTGATACAGCCTTGTCCTGATACAGCCTTGTCCTGATACAGCCTTGTACCTGATACAGCCTTGTACCTGATACAGCCTTGTCCTGATACAGCCTTGTCCTGATACAGCCTTGTACCTGATACAGCCTTGTACCTGATACAGCCTTGTCCTGATACAGCCTTGTACCTGATACAGCCTTGTCCTGATACAGCCTTGTCCTGATACAGCCTTGTACCTGATACAGCCTTGTCCTGATACAGCCTTGTCCTGATACAGCCTTGTACCTGATACAGCCTTGTACCTGATACAGCCTTGTCCTGATACAGCCTTGTCCTGATACAGCCTTGTCCTGATACAGCCTTGTCCTGATACAGCCTTGTACCTGATACAGCCTTGTCCTGATACAGCCTTGTACCTGATACAGCCTTGTCCTGATACAGCCTTGTCCTGATACAGCCTTGTCCTGATACAGCCTTGTCCTGATACAGCCTTGTCCTGATACAGCCTTGTACCTGATACAGCCTTGTACCTGATACAGCCTTGTCCTGATACAGCCTTGTACCTGATACAGCCTTGTACCTGATACAGCCTTGTCCTGATACAGCCTTGTACCTGATACAGCCTTGTCCTGATACAGCCTTGTCCTGATACAGCCTTGTACCTGATACAGCCTTGTCCTGATACAGCCTTGTCCTGATACAGCCTTGTACCTGATACAGCCTTGTACCTGATACAGCCTTGTCCTGATACAGCCTTGTCCTGATACAGCCTTGTCCTGATACAGCCTTGTCCTGATACAGCCTTGTACCTGATACAGCCTTGTCCTGATACAGCCTTGTACCTGATACAGCCTTGTACCTGATACAGCCTTGTCCTGATACAGCCTTGTCCTGATACAGCCTTGTACCTGATACAGCCTTGTACCTGATACAGCCTTGTACCTGATACAGCCTTGTACCTGATACAGCCTTGTACCTGATACAGCCTTGTACTGATACAGCCTTGTACCTGATACAGCCTTGTACCTGATACAGCCTTGTACCTGATACAGCCTTGTCCTGATACAGCCTTGTACCTGATACAGCCTTGTACCTGATACAGCCTTGTACCTGATACAGCCTTGTACTGATACAGCCTTGTCCTGATACAGCCTTGTACCTGATACAGCCTTGTCCTGATACAGCCTTGTACCTGATACAGCCTTGTACCTGATACAGCCTTGTACCTGATACAGCCTTGTACCTGATACAGCCTTGTACCTGATACAGCCTTGTACCTGATACAGCCTTGTACCTGATACAGCCTTGTACCTGATACAGCCTTGTACCTGATACAGCCTTGTACCTGATACAGCCTTGTCCTGATACAGCCTTGTACCTGATACAGCCTTGTACCTGATACAGCCTTGTACCTGATACAGCCTTGTACCTGATACAGCCTTGTACCTGATACAGCCTTGTACCTGATACAGCCTTGTACCTGATACAGCCTTGTACCTGATACAGCCTTGTCCTGATACAGCCTTGTACCTGATACAGCCTTGTACCTGATACAGCCTTGTCCTGATACAGCCTTGTCCTGATACAGCCTTGTACCTGATACAGCCTTGTACCTGATACAGCCTTGTACCTGATACAGCCTTGTACCTGATACAGCCTTGTACCTGATACAGCCTTGTCCTGATACAGCCTTGTACCTGATACAGCCTTGTCCTGATACAGCCTTGTACCTGATACAGCCTTGTACCTGATACAGCCTTGTCCTGATACAGCCTTGTACCTGATACAGCCTTGTACCTGATACAGCCTTGTACCTGATACAGCCTTGTCCTGATACAGCCTTGTCCTGATACAGCCTTGTACCTGATACAGCCTTGTCCTGATACAGCCTTGTCCTGATACAGCCTTGTACCTGATACAGCCTTGTACCTGATACAGCCTTGTACCTGATACAGCCTTGTACCTGATACAGCCTTGTCCTGATACAGCCTTGTACCTGATACAGCCTTGTCCTGATACAGCCTTGTACCTGATACAGCCTTGTACCTGATACAGCCTTGTACCTGATACAGCCTTGTCCTGATACAGCCTTGTCCTGATACAGCCTTGTACCTGATACAGCCTTGTACCTGATACAGCCTTGTCCTGATACAGCCTTGTACCTGATACAGCCTTGTCACTGATACAGCCTTGTACCTGATACAGCCTTGTCCTGATACAGCCTTGTACCTGATACAGCCTTGTACCTGATACAGCCTTGTACCTGATACAGCCTTGTCCTGATACAGCCTTGTACCTGATACAGCCTTGTACCTGATACAGCCTTGTACCTGATACAGCCTTGTCCTGATACAGCCTTGTCCTGATACAGCCTTGTCCTGATACAGCCTTGTACCTGATACAGCCTTGTACCTGATACAGCCTTGTACCTGATACAGCCTTGTACCTGATACAGCCTTGTCCTGATACAGCCTTGTACCTGATACAGCCTTGTACCTGATACAGCCTTGTCCTGATACAGCCTTGTCCTGATACAGCCTTGTCCTGATACAGCCTTGTCCTGATACAGCCTTGTACCTGATACAGCCTTGTACCTGATACAGCCTTGTCCTGATACAGCCTTGTCCTGATACAGCCTTGTACCTGATACAGCCTTGTCCTGATACAGCCTTGTACCTGATACAGCCTTGTCCTGATACAGCCTTGTACCTGATACAGCCTTGTCCTGATACAGCCTTGTACCTGATACAGCCTTGTCCTGATACAGCCTTGTCCTGATACAGCCTTGTACCTGATACAGCCTTGTACCTGATACAGCCTTGTCCTGATACAGCCTTGTACCTGATACAGCCTTGTCCTGATACAGCCTTGTACCTGATACAGCCTTGTCCTGATACAGCCTTGTCCTGATACAGCCTTGTCCTGATACAGCCTTGTACCTGATACAGCCTTGTACCTGATACAGCCTTGTCCTGATACAGCCTTGTCCTGATACAGCCTTGTACCTGATACAGCCTTGTACCTGATACAGCCTTGTCCTGATACAGCCTTGTACCTGATACAGCCTTGTCCTGATACAGCCTTGTCCTGATACAGCCTTGTACCTGATACAGCCTTGTCCTGATACAGCCTTGTACCTGATACAGCCTTGTCCTGATACAGCCTTGTCCTGATACAGCCTTGTCCTGATACAGCCTTGTCCTGATACAGCCTTGTCCTGATACAGCCTTGTACCTGATACAGCCTTGTCCTGATACAGCCTTGTACTGATACAGCCTTGTACCTGATACAGCCTTGTACCTGATACAGCCTTGTCCTGATACAGCCTTGTACCTGATACAGCCTTGTCCTGATACAGCCTTGTACCTGATACAGCCTTGTACTGATACAGCCTTGTACCTGATACAGCCTTGTACCTGATACAGCCTTGTCCTGATACAGCCTTGTCCTGATACAGCCTTGTCCTGATACAGCCTTGTACCTGATACAGCCTTGTCCTGATACAGCCTTGTCCTGATACAGCCTTGTCCTGATACAGCCTTGTCCTGATACAGCCTTGTCCTGATACAGCCTTGTACCTGATACAGCCTTGTCCTGATACAGCCTTGTCCTGATACAGCCTTGTACCTGATACAGCCTTGTCCTGATACAGCCTTGTACCTGATACAGCCTTGTCCTGATACAGCCTTGTCCTGATACAGCCTTGTACCTGATACAGCCTTGTCCTGATACAGCCTTGTACCTGATACAGCCTTGTCCTGATACAGCCTTGTCCTGATACAGCCTTGTACCTGATACAGCCTTGTACCTGATACAGCCTTGTCCTGATACAGCCTTGTCCTGATACAGCTTGTGTCCTGATACAGCCTTGTACCTGATACAGCCTTGTACCTGATACAGCCTTGTACCTGATACAGCCTTGTCCTGATACAGCCTTGTACCTGATACAGCCTTGTCCTGATACAGCCTTGTACCTGATACAGCCTTGTACCTGATACAGCCTTGTACCTGATACAGCCTTGTCCTGATACAGCCTTGTCCTGATACAGCCTTGTACCTGATACAGCCTTGTCCTGATACAGCCTTGTCCTGATACAGCCTTGTCCTGATACAGCCTTGTCCTGATACAGCCTTGTACCTGATACAGCCTTGTACCTGATACAGCCTTGTCCTGATACAGCCTTGTCCTGATACAGCCTTGTCCTGATACAGCCTTGTACCTGATACAGCCTTGTACCTGATACAGCCTTGTACCTGATACAGCCTTGTACTGATACAGCCTTGTACCTGATACAGCCTTGTCCTGATACAGCCTTGTCCTGATACAGCCTTGTACCTGATACAGCCTTGTACCTGATACAGCCTTGTACCTGATACAGCCTTGTACCTGATACAGCCTTGTCCTGATACAGCCTTGTACCTGATACAGCCTTGTACCTGATACAGCCTTGTACCTGATACAGCCTTGTCCTGATACAGCCTTGTACCTGATACAGCCTTGTACCTGATACAGCCTTGTACCTGATACAGCCTTGTACCTGATACAGCCTTGTACCTGATACAGCCTTGTACCTGATACAGCCTTGTACCTGATACAGCCTTGTACCTGATACAGCCTTGTACCTGATACAGCCTTGTACCTGATACAGCCTTGTACCTGATACAGCCTTGTACCTGATACAGCCTTGTACCTGATACAGCCTTGTACCTGATACAGCCTTGTACCTGATACAGCCTTGTACTGATACAGCCTTGTACCTGATACAGCCTTGTACCTGATACAGCCTTGTACCTGATACAGCCTTGTACTGATACAGCCTTGTACCTGATACAGCCTTGTACCTGATACAGCCTTGTACCTGATACAGCCTTGTCCTGATACAGCCTTGTCCTGATACAGCCTTGTACCTGATACAGCCTTGTACCTGATACAGCCTTGTACCTGATACAGCCTTGTACCTGATACAGCCTTGTCCTGATACAGCCTTGTCCTGATACAGCCTTGTACCTGATACAGCCTTGTACCTGATACAGCCTTGTCCTGATACAGCCTTGTACCTGATACAGCCTTGTACCTGATACAGCCTTGTACCTGATACAGCCTTGTACCTGATACAGCCTTGTACCTGATACAGCCTTGTACCTGATACAGCCTTGTCCTGATACAGCCTTGTCCTGATACAGCCTTGTCCTGATACAGCCTTGTACCTGATACAGCCTTGTCCTGATACAGCCTTGTCCTGATACAGCCTTGTCCTGATACAGCCTTGTACCTGATACAGCCTTGTCCTGATACAGCCTTGTACCTGATACAGCCTTGTCCTGATACAGCCTTGTACCTGATACAGCCTTGTCCTGATACAGCCTTGTCCTGATACAGCCTTGTCACTGATACAGCCTTGTACCTGATACAGCCTTGTACCTGATACAGCCTTGTACCTGATACAGCCTTGTCCTGATACAGCCTTGTCCTGATACAGCCTTGTACCTGATACAGCCTTGTACCTGATACAGCCTTGTCCTGATACAGCCTTGTACCTGATACAGCCTTGTCCTGATACAGCCTTGTACCTGATACAGCCTTGTCCTGATACAGCCTTGTCCTGATACAGCCTTGTCCTGATACAGCCTTGTCCTGATACAGCCTTGTACTGATACAGCCTTGTACCTGATACAGCCTTGTACCTGATACAGCCTTGTCCTGATACAGCCTTGTACCTGATACAGCCTTGTACCTGATACAGCCTTGTCCTGATACAGCCTTGTACCTGATACAGCCTTGTCCTGATACAGCCTTGTCCTGATACAGCCTTGTACCTGATACAGCCTTGTCCTGATACAGCCTTGTACCTGATACAGCCTTGTCCTGATACAGCCTTGTACCTGATACAGCCTTGTCCTGATACAGCCTTGTCCTGATACAGCCTTGTCCTGATACAGCCTTGTACCTGATACAGCCTTGTACTGATACAGCCTTGTCCTGATACAGCCTTGTACCTGATACAGCCTTGTACCTGATACAGCCTTGTCCTGATACAGCCTTGTCCTGATACAGCCTTGTCCTGATACAGCCTTGTCCTGATACAGCCTTGTACCTGATACAGCCTTGTCCTGATACAGCCTTGTCCTGATACAGCCTTGTACCTGATACAGCCTTGTACCTGATACAGCCTTGTCCTGATACAGCCTTGTACCTGATACAGCCTTGTACCTGATACAGCCTTGTCCTGATACAGCCTTGTACTGATACAGCCTTGTACCTGATACAGCCTTGTCCTGATACAGCCTTGTCCTGATACAGCCTTGTACCTGATACAGCCTTGTACCTGATACAGCCTTGTCCTGATACAGCCTTGTCCTGATACAGCCTTGTCCTGATACAGCCTTGTACCTGATACAGCCTTGTACCTGATACAGCCTTGTCCTGATACAGCCTTGTCCTGATACAGCCTTGTCCTGATACAGCCTTGTACCTGATACAGCCTTGTACCTGATACAGCCTTGTACCTGATACAGCCTTGTACCTGATACAGCCTTGTCCTGATACAGCCTTGTACCTGATACAGCCTTGTACCTGATACAGCCTTGTACCTGATACAGCCTTGTCCTGATACAGCCTTGTACCTGATACAGCCTTGTCCTGATACAGCCTTGTACCTGATACAGCCTTGTACCTGATACAGCCTTGTCCTGATACAGCCTTGTACCTGATACAGCCTTGTACCTGATACAGCCTTGTACCTGATACAGCCTTGTACCTGATACAGCCTTGTCCTGATACAGCCTTGTCCTGATACAGCCTTGTACCTGATACAGCCTTGTCCTGATACAGCCTTGTACCTGATACAGCCTTGTCCTGATACAGCCTTGTACCTGATACAGCCTTGTACCTGATACAGCCTTGTACCTGATACAGCCTTGTCCTGATACAGCCTTGTCCTGATACAGCCTTGTCCTGATACAGCCTTGTCCTGATACAGCCTTGTACCTGATACAGCCTTGTCCTGATACAGCCTTGTACCTGATACAGCCTTGTCCTGATACAGCCTTGTCCTGATACAGCCTTGTCCTGATACAGCCTTGTCCTGATACAGCCTTGTACCTGATACAGCCTTGTACCTGATACAGCCTTGTCCTGATACAGCCTTGTCCTGATACAGCCTTGTACCTGATACAGCCTTGTACCTGATACAGCCTTGTCCTGATACAGCCTTGTCCTGATACAGCCTTGTCCTGATACAGCCTTGTACCTGATACAGCCTTGTACCTGATACAGCCTTGTACTGATACAGCCTTGTACCTGATACAGCCTTGTACTGATACAGCCTTGTCCTGATACAGCCTTGTACCTGATACAGCCTTGTACCTGATACAGCCTTGTACTGATACAGCCTTGTACCTGATACAGCCTTGTCCTGATACAGCCTTGTACCTGATACAGCCTTGTACCTGATACAGCCTTGTCCTGATACAGCCTTGTACCTGATACAGCCTTGTCCTGATACAGCCTTGTACCTGATACAGCCTTGTACCTGATACAGCCTTGTACCTGATACAGCCTTGTACTGATACAGCCTTGTCCTGATACAGCCTTGTACCTGATACAGCCTTGTCCTGATACAGCCTTGTACTGATACAGCCTTGTACCTGATACAGCCTTGTACCTGATACAGCCTTGTCCTGATACAGCCTTGTACCTGATACAGCCTTGTACCTGATACAGCCTTGTACCTGATACAGCCTTGTACCTGATACAGCCTTGTACCTGATACAGCCTTGTACTGATACAGCCTTGTACCTGATACAGCCTTGTACCTGATACAGCCTTGTCCTGATACAGCCTTGTACCTGATACAGCCTTGTACCTGATACAGCCTTGTCCTGATACAGCCTTGTCCTGATACAGCCTTGTACCTGATACAGCCTTGTACCTGATACAGCCTTGTCCTGATACAGCCTTGTACCTGATACAGCCTTGTCCTGATACAGCCTTGTCCTGATACAGCCTTGTACCTGATACAGCCTTGTACCTGATACAGCCTTGTCCTGATACAGCCTTGTCCTGATACAGCCTTGTCCTGATACAGCCTTGTACCTGATACAGCCTTGTCACTGATACAGCCTTGTCCTGATACAGCCTTGTACCTGATACAGCCTTGTACCTGATACAGCCTTGTCCTGATACAGCCTTGTACCTGATACAGCCTTGTACTGATACAGCCTTGTACCTGATACAGCCTTGTCCTGATACAGCCTTGTACCTGATACAGCCTTGTCCTGATACAGCCTTGTCCTGATACAGCCTTGTACCTGATACAGCCTTGTCCTGATACAGCCTTGTACCTGATACAGCCTTGTCCTGATACAGCCTTGTCCTGATACAGCCTTGTCCTGATACAGCCTTGTACTGATACAGCCTTGTCCTGATACAGCCTTGTCCTGATACAGCCTTGTACCTGATACAGCCTTGTACCTGATACAGCCTTGTCCTGATACAGCCTTGTCCTGATACAGCCTTGTACCTGATACAGCCTTGTCCTGATACAGCCTTGTACCTGATACAGCCTTGTACCTGATACAGCCTTGTCCTGATACAGCCTTGTACCTGATACAGCCTTGTACCTGATACAGCCTTGTCCTGATACAGCCTTGTCCTGATACAGCCTTGTCCTGATACAGCCTTGTACCTGATACAGCCTTGTCCTGATACAGCCTTGTCCTGATACAGCCTTGTCCTGATACAGCCTTGTCCTGATACAGCCTTGTACCTGATACAGCCTTGTCCTGATACAGCCTTGTACCTGATACAGCCTTGTCCTGATACAGCCTTGTCCTGATACAGCCTTGTCCTGATACAGCCTTGTACCTGATACAGCCTTGTCCTGATACAGCCTTGTACCTGATACAGCCTTGTACCTGATACAGCCTTGTCCTGATACAGCCTTGTACCTGATACAGCCTTGTACCTGATACAGCCTTGTACCTGATACAGCCTTGTCCTGATACAGCCTTGTCCTGATACAGCCTTGTACCTGATACAGCCTTGTACCTGATACAGCCTTGTCCTGATACAGCCTTGTCCTGATACAGCCTTGTCCTGATACAGCCTTGTCCTGATACAGCCTTGTACTGATACAGCCTTGTACCTGATACAGCCTTGTACCTGATACAGCCTTGTACTGATACAGCCTTGTCCTGATACAGCCTTGTCCTGATACAGCCTTGTACCTGATACAGCCTTGTACCTGATACAGCCTTGTACCTGATACAGCCTTGTACCTGATACAGCCTTGTCCTGATACAGCCTTGTACCTGATACAGCCTTGTACCTGATACAGCCTTGTACCTGATACAGCCTTGTACCTGATACAGCCTTGTCCTGATACAGCCTTGTACCTGATACAGCCTTGTACCTGATACAGCCTTGTACCTGATACAGCCTTGTACCTGATACAGCCTTGTCCTGATACAGCCTTGTACCTGATACAGCCTTGTACCTGATACAGCCTTGTCCTGATACAGCCTTGTACCTGATACAGCCTTGTACTGATACAGCCTTGTACTGATACAGCCTTGTCCTGATACAGCCTTGTACCTGATACAGCCTTGTACCTGATACAGCCTTGTACCTGATACAGCCTTGTACCTGATACAGCCTTGTACCTGATACAGCCTTGTCCTGATACAGCCTTGTACCTGATACAGCCTTGTACCTGATACAGCCTTGTACCTGATACAGCCTTGTACTGATACAGCCTTGTACCTGATACAGCCTTGTACCTGATACAGCCTTGTACCTGATACAGCCTTGTACCTGATACAGCCTTGTCCTGATACAGCCTTGTACCTGATACAGCCTTGTACCTGATACAGCCTTGTCCTGATACAGCCTTGTCCTGATACAGCCTTGTACCTGATACAGCCTTGTACTGATACAGCCTTGTACCTGATACAGCCTTGTACCTGATACAGCCTTGTCCTGATACAGCCTTGTCCTGATACAGCCTTGTACCTGATACAGCCTTGTACCTGATACAGCCTTGTCCTGATACAGCCTTGTACCTGATACAGCCTTGTCCTGATACAGCCTTGTACCTGATACAGCCTTGTACCTGATACAGCCTTGTCCTGATACAGCCTTGTACCTGATACAGCCTTGTCCTGATACAGCCTTGTCCTGATACAGCCTTGTCCTGATACAGCCTTGTCCTGATACAGCCTTGTACCTGATACAGCCTTGTCCTGATACAGCCTTGTACCTGATACAGCCTTGTACCTGATACAGCCTTGTCCTGATACAGCCTTGTACCTGATACAGCCTTGTCCTGATACAGCCTTGTCCTGATACAGCCTTGTACCTGATACAGCCTTGTCCTGATACAGCCTTGTACCTGATACAGCCTTGTCCTGATACAGCCTTGTACCTGATACAGCCTTGTACCTGATACAGCCTTGTACCTGATACAGCCTTGTCCTGATACAGCCTTGTACCTGATACAGCCTTGTACCTGATACAGCCTTGTACCTGATACAGCCTTGTCCTGATACAGCCTTGTACCTGATACAGCCTTGTCCTGATACAGCCTTGTACCTGATACAGCCTTGTACCTGATACAGCCTTGTACCTGATACAGCCTTGTACCTGATACAGCCTTGTCCTGATACAGCCTTGTACCTGATACAGCCTTGTACCTGATACAGCCTTGTACCTGATACAGCCTTGTCCTGATACAGCCTTGTCCTGATACAGCCTTGTCCTGATACAGCCTTGTACCTGATACAGCCTTGTACCTGATACAGCCTTGTCCTGATACAGCCTTGTCCTGATACAGCCTTGTACCTGATACAGCCTTGTCTGATACAGCCTTGTCCTGATACAGCCTTGTACCTGATACAGCCTTGTACCTGATACAGCCTTGTCCTGATACAGCCTTGTACCTGATACAGCCTTGTCCTGATACAGCCTTGTACCTGATACAGCCTTGTACCTGATACAGCCTTGTACCTGATACAGCCTTGTCCTGATACAGCCTTGTACCTGATACAGCCTTGTACCTGATACAGCCTTGTACCTGATACAGCCTTGTCCTGATACAGCCTTGTCCTGATACAGCCTTGTCCTGATACAGCCTTGTACCTGATACAGCCTTGTACCTGATACAGCCTTGTCCTGATACAGCCTTGTCCTGATACAGCCTTGTCCTGATACAGCCTTGTACCTGATACAGCCTTGTCCTGATACAGCCTTGTACCTGATACAGCCTTGTCCTGATACAGCCTTGTCCTGATACAGCCTTGTACCTGATACAGCCTTGTCCTGATACAGCCTTGTACCTGATACAGCCTTGTACCTGATACAGCCTTGTCCTGATACAGCCTTGTACCTGATACAGCCTTGTACCTGATACAGCCTTGTACCTGATACAGCCTTGTACTGATACAGCCTTGTCCTGATACAGCCTTGTACCTGATACAGCCTTGTACCTGATACAGCCTTGTACCTGATACAGCCTTGTACCTGATACAGCCTTGTACCTGATACAGCCTTGTACCTGATACAGCCTTGTACCTGATACAGCCTTGTACCTGATACAGCCTTGTACCTGATACAGCCTTGTCCTGATACAGCCTTGTACTGATACAGCCTTGTCCTGATACAGCCTTGTACCTGATACAGCCTTGTACCTGATACAGCCTTGTCCTGATACAGCCTTGTCCTGATACAGCCTTGTACCTGATACAGCCTTGTACCTGATACAGCCTTGTACCTGATACAGCCTTGTCCTGATACAGCCTTGTCCTGATACAGCCTTGTCCTGATACAGCCTTGTACCTGATACAGCCTTGTACCTGATACAGCCTTGTCCTGATACAGCCTTGTACCTGATACAGCCTTGTCCTGATACAGCCTTGTACCTGATACAGCCTTGTACCTGATACAGCCTTGTACCTGATACAGCCTTGTCCTGATACAGCCTTGTCCTGATACAGCCTTGTACCTGATACAGCCTTGTCCTGATACAGCCTTGTACCTGATACAGCCTTGTACCTGATACAGCCTTGTCCTGATACAGCCTTGTCCTGATACAGCCTTGTACCTGATACAGCCTTGTCCTGATACAGCCTTGTCCTGATACAGCCTTGTCCTGATACAGCCTTGTCCTGATACAGCCTTGTACCTGATACAGCCTTGTCCTGATACAGCCTTGTCCTGATACAGCCTTGTCCTGATACAGCCTTGTACCTGATACAGCCTTGTCCTGATACAGCCTTGTACCTGATACAGCCTTGTACCTGATACAGCCTTGTCCTGATACAGCCTTGTCCTGATACAGCCTTGTACCTGATACAGCCTTGTACCTGATACAGCCTTGTCCTGATACAGCCTTGTACCTGATACAGCCTTGTCCTGATACAGCCTTGTACCTGATACAGCCTTGTACCTGATACAGCCTTGTCCTGATACAGCCTTGTCCTGATACAGCCTTGTACCTGATACAGCCTTGTACCTGATACAGCCTTGTACTGATACAGCCTTGTACCTGATACAGCCTTGTCCTGATACAGCCTTGTCCTGATACAGCCTTGTACCTGATACAGCCTTGTCCTGATACAGCCTTGTACCTGATACAGCCTTGTCCTGATACAGCCTTGTCCTGATACAGCCTTGTCCTGATACAGCCTTGTCCTGATACAGCCTTGTCCTGATACAGCCTTGTACCTGATACAGCCTTGTCCTGATACAGCCTTGTCCTGATACAGCCTTGTACCTGATACAGCCTTGTACTGATACAGCCTTGTCCTGATACAGCCTTGTACCTGATACAGCCTTGTCCTGATACAGCCTTGTCCTGATACAGCCTTGTACCTGATACAGCCTTGTCCTGATACAGCCTTGTCCTGATACAGCCTTGTACCTGATACAGCCTTGTACCTGATACAGCCTTGTCCTGATACAGCCTTGTCCTGATACAGCCTTGTCCTGATACAGCCTTGTCCTGATACAGCCTTGTACCTGATACAGCCTTGTACCTGATACAGCCTTGTACCTGATACAGCCTTGTACTGATACAGCCTTGTACCTGATACAGCCTTGTCCTGATACAGCCTTGTACCTGATACAGCCTTGTACCTGATACAGCCTTGTCCTGATACAGCCTTGTACCTGATACAGCCTTGTACCTGATACAGCCTTGTACCTGATACAGCCTTGTACTGATACAGCCTTGTACCTGATACAGCCTTGTACTGATACAGCCTTGTCCTGATACAGCCTTGTACTGATACAGCCTTGTACCTGATACAGCCTTGTACCTGATACAGCCTTGTACTGATACAGCCTTGTCCTGATACAGCCTTGTACTGATACAGCCTTGTACCTGATACAGCCTTGTACCTGATACAGCCTTGTACCTGATACAGCCTTGTACCTGATACAGCCTTGTACCTGATACAGCCTTGTCCTGATACAGCCTTGTCCTGATACAGCCTTGTACCTGATACAGCCTTGTACCTGATACAGCCTTGTACTGATACAGCCTTGTCCTGATACAGCCTTGTCCTGATACAGCCTTGTACCTGATACAGCCTTGTACCTGATACAGCCTTGTACCTGATACAGCCTTGTACCTGATACAGCCTTGTACCTGATACAGCCTTGTACCTGATACAGCCTTGTACCTGATACAGCCTTGTACCTGATACAGCCTTGTCCTGATACAGCCTTGTCCTGATACAGCCTTGTCCTGATACAGCCTTGTCCTGATACAGCCTTGTCCTGATACAGCCTTGTACCTGATACAGCCTTGTACCTGATACAGCCTTGTACCTGATACAGCCTTGTACTGATACAGCCTTGTCCTGATACAGCCTTGTCCTGATACAGCCTTGTACCTGATACAGCCTTGTACTGATACAGCCTTGTCCTGATACAGCCTTGTACCTGATACAGCCTTGTCCTGATACAGCCTTGTACTGATACAGCCTTGTACCTGATACAGCCTTGTCCTGATACAGCCTTGTACCTGATACAGCCTTGTCCTGATACAGCCTTGTACTGATACAGCCTTGTCCTGATACAGCCTTGTCCTGATACAGCCTTGTACCTGATACAGCCTTGTACCTGATACAGCCTTGTACTGATACAGCCTTGTACCTGATACAGCCTTGTCCTGATACAGCCTTGTACCTGATACAGCCTTGTACCTGATACAGCCTTGTCCTGATACAGCCTTGTACCTGATACAGCCTTGTACCTGATACAGCCTTGTACCTGATACAGCCTTGTCCTGATACAGCCTTGTACCTGATACAGCCTTGTCCTGATACAGCCTTGTCCTGATACAGCCTTGTACCTGATACAGCCTTGTCCTGATACAGCCTTGTACCTGATACAGCCTTGTCCTGATACAGCCTTGTACCTGATACAGCCTTGTACCTGATACAGCCTTGTACCTGATACAGCCTTGTCCTGATACAGCCTTGTACTGATACAGCCTTGTACCTGATACAGCCTTGTACCTGATACAGCCTTGTCACTGATACAGCCTTGTACCTGATACAGCCTTGTACCTGATGCAGCCTTGTACCTGATGCAGCCTTGTACCTGATACAGCCTTGTACCTGATACAGCCTTGTACCTGATACAGCCTTGTACCTGATACAGCCTTGTACCTGATACAGCCTTGTACCTGATACAGCCTTGTCTCTGATACAGCCTTGTCCTGATACAGCCTTGTCCTGATACAGCCTTGTACCTGATACAGCCTTGTCCTGATACAGCCTTGTACCTGATACAGCCTTGTCCTGATACAGCCTTGTCCTGATACAGTCTTGTACCTGATACAGCCTTGTCCTGATACAGCCTTGTACCTGATACAGCCTTGTACCTGATACAGCCTTGTACCTGATACAGCCTTGTACCTGATACAGCCTTGTACCTGATACAGCCTTGTCACTGATACAGCCTTTTCACTGATACAGCCTTGTACCTGATACAGCCTTGTACCTGATACAGCCTTGTCCTGATACAGCCTTGTACCTGATACAGCCTTGTACCTGATACAGCCTTGTACCTGATACAGCCTTGTCCTGATACAGCCTTGTACCTGATACAGCCTTGTCCTGATACAGCCTTGTACCTGATACAGCCTTGTACCTGATACAGCCTTGTACCTGATACAGCCTTGTCCTGATACAGCCTTGTCCTGATACAGCCTTGTACCTGATACAGCCTTGTCCTGATACAGCCTTGTACCTGATACAGCCTTGTCACTGATACAGCCTTGTCCTGATACAGCCTTGTCCTGATACAGCCTTGTCCTGATACAGCCTTGTACCTGATACAGCCTTGTCCTGATACAGCCTTGTCCTGATACAGCCTTGTCCTGATACAGCCTTGTACCTGATACAGCCTTGTACCTGATACAGCCTTGTACTGATACAGCCTTGTCCTGATACAGCCTTGTCCTGATACAGCCTTGTACCTGATACAGCCTTGTCCTGATACAGCCTTGTCCTGATACAGCCTTGTACCTGATACAGCCTTGTCCTGATACAGCCTTGTACCTGATACAGCCTTGTACCTGATACAGCCTTGTACCTGATACAGCCTTGTACCTGATACAGCCTTGTACCTGATACAGCCTTGTACCTGATACAGCCTTGCACTTGATACAGCCTTGTACCTGATACAGCCTTGTCACTGATTCAGCCTTGTACCTGATACAGCCTTGTCCTGGATACAGCCTTGTCCCGGATACAGCCTTGTCATGATACAGCCTTGTACCTGATACAGCCTTGTACCTGATACAGCCTTGTCGCTGATACAGCCTTGTACCTGATACAGCCTTGTACCTGATACAGCATTGTACCTGATACAGCCTTGTCCTGATACAGCCTTGTCCTGATACAGCCTTGTACCTGATACAGCCTTGTCCTGATACAGCCTTGTACCTGATACAGCCTTGTCACTGATACAGCCTTGTCCTGATACAGCCTTGTACCTGATACAGCCTTGTACCTGATACAGCCTTGTTCCTGATACAGCCTTGTCCTGATACAGCCTTGTCCTGATACAGCCTTGTACCTGATACAGCCTTGTACCTGATACAGCCTTGTACCTGATACAGCCTTGTACCTGATACAGCCTTGTCGCTGATACAGCCTTGTCGCTGATACAGCCTTGTACCTGATACAGCCTTGTACCTGATACAGCCTTGTCCCTGATACAGCCTTGTCACTGATACAGCCTTGTACCTGATACAGCCTTGTACCTGATACAGCCTTGTCGCTGATACAGCCTTGTCGCTGATACAGCCTTGTCTCTGATACAGCCTTGTCGCTGATACAGCCTTGTACTGATACAGCCCTTGTCACTGATACAGCCTTGTCACTGATACAGCCTTGTCCCTGATACAGCCTTGTCGCTGATACAGCCTTGTACCTGATACAGCCTTGTCACTGATACAGCCTTGTCGCTGATACAGCCTTGTCGCTGATACAGCCTTGTACCTGATACAGCCTTGTCGCTGATACAGCCTTGTCGCTGATACAGCCTTGTACCTGATACAGCCTTGTCACTGATACAGCCTTGTCACTGATACAGCCTTGTCTCTGATACAGCCTTGTCGCTGATACAGCCTTGTCACTGATACAGCCTTGTCACTGATACAGCCTTGTACCTGATACAGCCTTGTACCTGATACAGCCTTGTACCTGATACAGCCTTGTCACTGATACAGCCTTGTCCCTGATACAGCCTTGTCACTGATACAGCCTTGTCCCTGATACAGCCTTGTACCTGATACAGCCTTGTCACTGATACAGCCTTGTCACTGATACAGCCTTGTCCTGATACAGCCTTGTCACTGATACAGCCTTGTACCTGATACAGCCTTGTTCCTGATACAGCCTTGTCACTGATACAGCCTTGTCACTGATACAGCCTTGTCACTGATACAGCCTTGTCTCTGATACAGCCTTGTACCTGATACAGCCTTTTACCTGGTACAGCCTTGTCACTGATACAGCCTTGTCACTGATACAGCCTTGTCACTGATACAGCCTTGTCGCTGATACAGCCTTGTCGCTGATACAGCCTTGTCGCTGATACAGCCTTGTCACTGATACAGCCTTGTCACTGATACAGCCTTGTACCTGATACAGCCTTGTACCTGATACAGCCTTGTCACTGATACAGCCTTGTCGCTGATACAGCCTTGTCACTGATACAGCCTTGTCACTGATACAGCCTTGTACCTGATACAACTTTGTCACTGATACAGCCTTGTACCTGATACAGCCTTGTACGTGATACAGCCTTGTACCTGATACAGCCTTGTCCCTGATACAGCCTTGTCACTGATACAGCCTTGTACCTGATACAGCCTTGTACCTGATACAGCCTTGTCGCTGATACAGCCTTGTACCTGATACAGCCTTGTACCTGATACAGCCTTGTCACTGATACAGCCTTGTCACTGATACAGCCTTGTACCTGATACAGCCTTGTACCTGATACAGCCTTGTCGCTGATACAGCCTTGTCACTGATACAGCCTTGTACCTGATACAGCCTTGTACCTGATACAGCCGTGTACCTGATACAGCCTTGTCGCTGATACAGCCTTATCGCTGATACAGCCTTGTACCTGATACAGCCTTGTCACTGATACAGCCTTGTACCTGATACAGCCTTGTCGCTGATACAGACTTGTCGCTGATACAGCCTTGTCACTGATACAGCCTTGTCCCTGATACAGCCTTGTCCCTGATACAGCCTTGTACCTGATACAGCCTTGTCACTGATACAGCCTTGTCGCTGATACAGCCTTGTACCTGATACAGCCTTGTCACTGATACAGCCTTGTACCTGATACAGCCTTGTCGCTGATACAGCCTTGTCGCTGATACAGCCTTGTACCTGATACAGCCTTGTCACTGATACAGCCTTGTACCTGATACAGCCTTGTACCTGATACAGCCTTGTACCTGATACAGCCTTGTACCTGATACAGCCTTGTCGCTGATACAGCCTTTTCGCAATACAGCCTTGTCCCTGATACAGCCTTGTACCTGATACAGCCTTGTCACTGGTACAGCCTTGTACCTGATACAGCCTTGTCGCAGATACAGCCTTGTACCTAATACAGCCTTGTCACTGATACAGCCTTGTCCCTGATACAGCCTTTTCACTGATACAGCCTTGTACCTGATACAGCCTTGTACCTGATACAGCCTTGTCACTGATACAGCCTTGTCACTGATACAGCCTTGTACCTGATACAGCGTTGTCACTGATACAGCCTTGTCGCTGATACAGCCTTGTACCCTGATACAGCCTTGTACCTGATACAGCCTTGTCACTGATACAGCCCTTGTCACTGATACAGCCTTGTCGCTGATACAGCCTTGTAGCTGATACAGCCTTGTCGCTGATACAGCCTTGTACCTGATACAGCCTTGTCACTGATACAGCCTTGTACCTGATACAGCCTTGTCACTGATACAGCCTTGTACCTGATACAGCCTTGTCGCTGATACAGCCTTGTACCTGATACAGCCTTGTCACTGATACAGCCTTGTCACTGATACAGCCTTGTCACTGATACAGCCTTGTACCTGATACAGCCTTGTCACTGATACAGCCTTGTACCTGATACAGCCCTGTATCTGATACAGCCTTGTACCTGATACAGCCTTGTCGCTGATACAGCCTTGTACCTGATACAGCCTTGTCACTGATACAGCCTTGTCACTGATACAGCCTTGTACCTGATACAGCCTTGTCGCTGATACAGCCTTGTACCTGATACAGCCTTGTCGCTGATACAGCCTTGTACCTGATACAGCCTTGTCACTGATACAGCCTTGTACCTGATACAGCCTTGTCACTGATACAGCCTTTTACCTGATACAGCCTTGTCACTGATACAGCCTTGTCACTGATACAGCCTTGTCACTGATACAGCCTTGTACCTGATACAGCCTTGTCACCGATACAGCCTTGACACTGATACAGCCTTGTACCTGATACAGCCTTGTCACTGATACAGCCTTGTCACTGATACAGCCTTGTACCTGATACAGCCTTGTACCTGATACAGCCTTGTCGCTGATACAGCCTTGTCACTGATACAGCCTTGTCCCTGATACAGCCTTGTACCTGATACAGCCTTGTCACTGATACAGCCTTGTACCTGATACAGCCTTGTCGCTGATACAGCCTTGTCACTGATACAGCCTTGTCACTGATACAGCCTTGTCCTGATACAGCCTTGTACCTGATACAGCCTTGTCGCTGATACAGCCTTGTCGCTGATACAGCCTTGTCACTGATACAGCCTTGTACCTGATACAGCCTTGTCACTGATACAGCCTTGTCACTGATACAGCCTTGTACCTGATACAGCCTTGTCGCTGATACAGCCTTGTCACTGATACAGCCTTGTCACTGATACAGCCTTGTACCTGATACAGCCTTGTACCTGATACAGCCTTGTCACTGATACAGCCTTGTCACTGATACAGCCTGGTCACTGATACAGCCTTGTTCCTGATACAGCCTTGTACCTGATACAGCCTTGTCGCTGATACAGCCTTGTACCTGATACAGCCTTGTCACTGATACAGCCTTGTACCTGATACAGCCTTGTCACTGATACAGCCTTGTACCTGATACAGCCTTGTACCTGATACAGCCTTGTCGCTGATACAGCCTTGTACCTGATACAGCCTTGTCCCTGATACAGCCTTGTCCCTGATACAGCCTTGTCACTGATACAGCCTTGTACCTGATACAGCCTTGTAACTGATACTGCCTAGTTGCTGATACAACCTTGTCACTGATACAGCCTTGTCGCTGATACAGCCTTGTCGCTGATACAGCCTTGTCGCTGATACAGCCTTGTCGCTGATACAGCCTTATTACTGATACAGCCTTGTCGCTGATACATCCTTGTCGCTCATACAGCCTTGTACCTGATACAGCCGTGTAACGAATAAAGCCTTGTACCCGATACAGCCTTGTACCTGATACAGCCTTGTACCTGATACAGCCTTGTACCTGATACAGCCTTGTCACTGATACAGCCTTGTACCTGATACAGCCTTGTACCTGATACAGCCTTGTCACTGATACAGCCTTGTACCTGATACAGCCTTGTCGCTGATACAGCCTTGTACCTGATACAGCCTTGTCACTGATACAGCCTTGTACCTGATACAGCCTTGTCACTGATACAGCCTTGTCGCAGATACAGCCTTGTCACTGATACAGCCTTGTACCTGATACAGCCTTGTACCTGATACAGCCATGTCCCTGATACAGCCTTGTCACTGATACAGCCTTGTCACTTATATAGGCTTGTACCTGATAGAGCCTTGTACCTGATACAGCCTTGTACCTGATACAGCCTTGTACCTGATACAGCCTTGTCACTGATACAGCCTTGTACCTGATACAGCCTTGTCACTGATACAGCCTTGTACCTGATACAGCCTTGTACCTGATACAGCCTTGTCCCTGATACAGCCTTGTCACTGATACAGCCTTGTCCCTGATACAGCCTTGTCCTGATACAGCCTTGTACCTAATACAGCCTTGTCCCTGATACTGCCTTGTACCTGATACAGCCTTGTCACTGATACAGCCTTGTACCTGATACAGCCTTGTCACTGATACAGCCTTGTACCTGATACAGCCTTGTCGCTGATACAGCCTTGTACCTGATACAGCCTTGTACCTGATACAGCCTTGTCACTGATACAGCCTTGTCACTGATACAGCCTTGTCACTGATACAGCCTTGTCACTGATACAGCCTTGTCACTGATACAGCCTTGTCACTGATACAGCCTTGTCCTGATACAGCCTTGTACCTGATACAGCCTTGTCTCTGATACAGCATTTTCTCTGATACAGCCTTGTCGCTGATACAGCCTTGTACCTGATACAGCCTTGTCACTGATACAGCCTTGTCACTGATACAGCCTTGTCGCTGATACAGCCTTGTACCTGATACAGCCTTGTACCTGATACAGCCTTGTACCTGATACAGCCTTGTCACTGATACAGCCTTGTACCTGATACAGCCTTGTCACTGATACAGCCTTGTCACTGATACAGCCTTGTCACTGATACAGCCTTGTACCTGATACAGCCTTGTCGCTGATACAGCCTTGTACCTGATACAGCCTTGTCACTGATACAGCCTTGTACCTGATACAGCCTTGTCACTGATACAGCCTTGTCACTGATACAGCCTTGTACCTGATACAGCCTTGTACCTGATACAGCCTTGTACCTGATACAGCCTTGTCGCTGATACAGCCTTGTACCTGATACAGCCTTGTCACTGATACAGCCTTGTACCTGATACAGCCTTGTCGCTGATACAGCCTTGTCACTGATACAGCCTTGTCACTGATACAGCCTTGTCACTGATACAGCCTTGTCACTGATACAGCCTTGTCATGATACAGCCTTGTCACTGATACAGCCTTGTCCCTGATACAGCCTTGTCACTGATACAGCCTTGTACCTGATACAGCCTTGTACCTGATACAGCCTTGTCACTGATACAGCCTTGTCCCTGATACAGCCTTGTCACTGATACAGCCTTGTCACTGATACAGCCTTGTACCTGATACAGCCTTGTCCCTGATACAGCCTTGTCACTGATACAGCCTTGTACCTGATACAGCCTTGTACCTGATACAGCCTTGTCACTGATACAGCCTTGTACCTGATACAGCCTTGTCACTGATACAGCCTTGTCACTGATACAGCCTTGTCTCTGATACAGCCTTGTACCTGATACAGCCTTGTCCCTGATACAGCCTTGTCACTGATACAGCCTTGTCACTGATACAGCCTTGTCACTGATACAGCCTTGTCACTGATACAGCCTTGTACCTGATACAGCCTTGTACCTGATACAGCCTTGTCCCTGATACAGCCTTGTCACTGATACAGCCTTGTCCTGATACAGCCTTGTCACTGATACAGCCTTGTACCTGATACAGCCTTGTCACTGATACAGCCTTGTCACTGATGCAGCCTTGTACCTGATACAGCCTTGTACCTGATACAGCCTTGTCCATGATACAGCCTTGTCCATGATACAGCCTTGTCCCTGATACAGCCTTATACCTGATACAGCCTTGTCACTGATACAGCCCTGTCCCTGATACAGCCTTGTACCTGATACAGCGTTGTCCCTGATACAGCCTTGTCACTGATACAGCCTTGTCCTGATACAGCCTTGTAACTGATACAGCCTTGTCGCTGATACAGCCTTGTACCTGATACAGCCTTGTCGCTGATACAGCCTTGTACCTGATACAGCCTTGTCCCTCATACAGCCTTGTACCTGATACAGCGTTGTCCCTGATACAGCCTTGTCACTGATACAGCCTTGTCCTGATACAGCCTTGTAACTGATACAGCCTTGTACCTGATACAGCCTTGTACCTGATACAGCCTTGTACCTGATACAGCCTTGTCGCTGATACAGCCTTGTCGCTGATACAGCCTTGTCGCTGATACAGCCTTGTACCTGATACAGCCTTGTACCTGATACAGCCTTGTACCTGATACAGCCTTGTCGCTGATACAGCCTTGTCCTGATACAGCCTTGTCCATGATACAGCCTTGTACCTGATACAGCCTTGTCACTGATACAGCCTTGTACCTGATACAGCCTTGTCACTGATACAGCCTTGTACCTGATACAGCCTTGTCACTGATACAGCCTTGTACCTGATACAGCCTTGTCGCTGATACAGCCTTGTCGCTGATACAGCCTTGTACCTGATACAGCCTTGTACCTGATACAGCCTTGTCACTGATACAGCCTTGTCGCTGATACAGCCTTGTCGCTGATACAGCCTTGTCGCTGATACAGCCTTGTCACTGATACAGCCTTGTCGCTGATACAGCCTTGTCGCTGATACAGCCTTGTACGTGACACAGCCTTGTACCTGATACAGCCTTGTACCTGATACAGCCTTGTCACTGATACAGCCTTGTCGCTGATACAGCCTTGTCGCTGATACAGCCTTGTCACTGATACAGCCTTGTACCTGATACAGCCTTGTACCTGATACAGCCTTGTCACTGATACAGCCTTGTCACTGATACAGCCTTGTCCTGATACAGCCTTGTACCTGATACAGCCTTGTACCTGATACAGCCTTGTCGCTGATACAGCCTTGTCGCTGATACAGCCTTGTACCTGATACAGCCTTGTACCTGATACAGCCTTGTACCTGATACAGCCTTGTCACTGATACAGCCTTGTCACTGATACAGCCTTGTCACTGATACAGCCTTGTCACTGATACAGCCTTGTACCTGATACAGCCTTGTACCTGATACAGCCTTGTCTCTGATACAGCCTTGTCGCTGATACAGCCTTGTCTCTGATACAGCCTTGTACCTGATAGAGCCTTGTCACTGATACAGCCTTGTCGCTGATACAGCCTTATCACTGATACAGCCTTGTCGCTGATACAGCCTTGTACCTGATACAGCCTTGTCACTGCTACAGCCTTGTACCTGATACAGCCTTGTCGCTGATACAGCCTTGTACCTGATACAGCCTTGTCACTGATACAGCCTTGTACCTGATACAGCCTTGTACCTGATACAGCCTTGTCACTGATACAGCCTTGTCACTGATACAGCCTTGTCACTGATACAGCCTTGTCACTGATACAGCCTTGTCTCTGATACAGCCTTGTCTCTGATACAGCCTTGTCCCTGATACAGCCTTGTACCTGATACAGCCTTGTACCTGATACAGCCTTGTCACTGATACAGCCTTGTACCTGATACAGCCTTGTACCTGATACAGCCTTGTCACTGATACAGCCTTGTCCCTGATACAGCCTTGTCACTGATACAGCCTTGTCACTGATACAGCCTTGTCCCTGATACAGCCTTGTCGCTGATACAGCCTTGTCACTGATACAGCCTTGTCGCTGATACAGCCTTGTCGCTGATACAGCCTTGTACCTGATACAGCCTTGTCGCTGATACAGCCTTGTCACTGATACAGCCTTGTACCTGATACAGCCTTGTCGCTGATACAGCCTTGTACCTGATACAGCCTTGTCGCTGATACAGCCTTGTACCTGATACAGCCTTGTCACTGATACAGCCTTGTCACTGATACAGCCTTGTCACTGACACAGCCTTGTACCTGATACAGCCTTGTCACTGATACAGCCTTGTCACTGATACAGCCTTGTACCTGATACAGCCTTGTCACTGATACAGCCTTGTCGCTGATACAGCCTTGTCGCTGATACAGCCTTGTCACTGATACAGCCTTGTCCCTGATACAGCCTTGTCACTGATACAGCCTTGTCCCTGATACAGCCTTGTACCTGATACAGCCTTGTCGCTGATACAGCCTTGTACCTGATACAGCCTTGTCACTGATACAGCCTTGTACCTGATACAGCCTTGTACCTGATACAGCCTTGTACCTGATACAGCCTTGTACCTGATACAGCCTTGTACCTGATACAGCCTTGTACCTGATACAGCCTTGTCGCTGATACAGCCTTGTCACTGATACAGCCTTGTCACTGATACAGCCTTGTCTCTGATACAGCCTTGTCTCTGATACAGCCTTGTCTCTGTTACAGCCTTGTCTCTAATATAGCCTTGTCTCTGATACAGCCTTGTCACTGATACAGCCTTGTCCTGATACAGCCTTGTCGCTGATACAGCCTTGTACCTGATACAGCCTTGTCGCTGATACAGACTTGTCGCTGATACAGCCTTGTCGCTGATACAGCCTTGTACCTGATACAGCCTTGTCACTGATACAGCCTTGTACCTGATACAGCCTTGTCACTGATACAGCCTTGTACCTGATACAGCCTTGTACCTGATACAGCCTTGTACCTGATACAGCCTTGTCACTGATACAGCCTTGTCGCTGATACAGCCTTGTCGCTGATACAGCCTTGTACCTGATACAGCCTTGTACCTGATACAGCCTTGTCACTGATACAGCCTTGTACCTGATACAGCCTTGTCGCTGATACAGCCTTGTCACTGATACAGCCTTGTACCTGATACAGCCTTGTCGCTGATACAGCCTTGTCGCTGATACAGCCTTGTACCTGATACAGCCTTGTCACTGATACAGCCTTGTACCTGATACAGCCTTGTCACTGCTACAGCCTTGTCGCTGATACAGCCTTGTCGCTGATACAGCCTTGTCGCTGATACAGCCTTGTACCTGATACAGCCTTGTACCTGATACAGCCTTGTCACTGATACAGCCTTGCTCCTGATACAGCCTTGTCACTGATACAGCCTTGTACCTGATACAGCCTTGTCACTGATACAGCCTTGTACCTGATACAGCCTTGTCACTGATACAGCCTTGTACCTGATACAGCCTTGTACCTGATACAGCCTTGTACCTGATACAGCCTTGTCACTGATACAGCCTTGTCACTGATACAGCCTTGTCACTGATACAGCCTTGTCACTGATACAGCCTTGTCACTGATACAGCCTTGTACCTGATACAGCCTTGTCGCTGATACAGCCTTGTCGCTGATACAGCCTTGTCGCTGATACAGCCTTGTACCTGATACAGCCTTGTCACTGATACAGCCTTGTCACTGATACAGCCTTGTCACTGATACAGCCTTGTACCTGATACAGCCTTGTACCTGATACAGCCTTGTCGCTGATACAGCCTTGTACCTGATACAGCCTTGTCACTGATACAGCCTTGTACCTGATACAGCCTTGTCGCTGATACAGCCTTGTACCTGATACAGCCTTGTCACTGATACAGCCTTGTACCTGATACAGCCTTGTCACTGATACAGCCTTGTCACTGATACAGCCTTGTACCTGATACAGCCTTGTACCCGATACAGCCTTGTCGCTGATACAGCCTTGTCACTGATACAGCCTTGTACCTGATACAGCCTTGTACCTGATACAGCCTTGTACCTGATACAGCCTTGTACCTGATACAGCCTTGTACCTGATACAGCCTTGTCACTGATACAGCCTTGTCACTGATACAGCCTTGTACCTGATACAGCCTTGTCACTGATACAGCCTTGTACCTGATACAGCCTTGTACCTGATACAGCCTTGTACCTGATACAGCCTTGTCGCTGATACAGCCTTGTCACTGATACAGCCTTGTCCCTGATACAGCCTTGTCACTGATACAGCCTTGTCACTGGTACAGCCTTGTACCTGATACAGCCTTGTCGCTGATACAGCCTTGTACCTGATACTGCCTTGTCGCTGATACAGCCTTGTACCTGATACAGCCTTGTCACTGATACAGCCTTGTCACTGATACAGCCTTGTCACTGACACAGCCTTGTACCTGATACAGCCTTGTCACTGATACAGCCTTGTCACTGATACAGCCTTGTACCTGATACAGCCTTGTCACCTGATACAGCCTTGTCGCTGATACAGCCTTGTCGCTGATACAGCCTTGTCACTGATACAGCCTTGTCCCTGATACAGCCTTGTCACTGATACAGCCTTGTCCCTGGAACAGCCTTGTACCTGATACTGTCTTGTCGCTGATACAGCCTTGTACCTGATACCGCCTTGTCACTGGTGCATCCTTGTACCTGATACAGCCTTGTACCTGATACAGCCTTGTACCTGATGCAGCCTTGTACCTGATAACAGCCTTGTACCTGATACAGCCTTGTACCTGATGCTGCCTTGTCGCTGATACAACCTTGTCACTGATACCGCCTTGTCCCGATACAGCTTTGTCCCTGATACAGCCTTGTCTCTGATACAGCCTTGTCCCTGATACAGCCTTGTACTTGATACAGCCTTGTCACTATTACAGCCTTGTCACTATTACAGCCTTGTCGCTGATACTGCCTTGTCGCTGATACAGCCTTGACGCTGATACAGCCTTGTACCTGATACAGCCTTGTCACTGTTATAGCGTTGTCACCGGTACAGCCTTGTACCTGATACAGCCTTGTTGCTGATACAGCCTTGTACCTGATACAGCCTTGTCACTGATACAGCCTTGTACCTGATACAGCCGTATACCTGATACAGCCTTGTCACTGATACAGCCTTGTCGCTGATACAGCCTTGTCGCTGATACAGCCTTGTACCTGATACAGCCTTGTACCTGATACAGCCTTGTCACTGATACAGCCTTGTACCTGATACAGCCTTGTCGCTGATACAGCCTTGTCACTGATACAGCCTTGTCGCTGATACAGCCTTGTATCTGATACAGCCTTGTCACTGATACAGCCTTGTACCTGATACAGCCTTGTCACTGATACAGCCTTGTACCTGATACAGCCTTGTCACTGATACAGCCTTGTCGCTGATACAGCCTTGTCGCTGATACAGCCTTGTACCTGATACAGCCTTGTACCTGATACAGCCTTGTACCTGATACAGCCTTGTACCTGATACAGCCTTGTCGCTGATACAGCCTTGTACCTGATACAGCCTTGTCACTGATACAGCCTTGTACCTGATACAGCCTTGTCGCTGATACAGCCTTGTCGCTGATACAGCCTTGTCACTGATACAGCCTTGTCCCTGGTACAGCCTTGTACCTGATACTGCCTTGTCGCTGATACAACTTTGTACCTGATACAGCCTTGTCAATGGTACAGCCTTGTACCTGATACAGCCTTGTCGCTGATACAGCCTTGTACCTGATACAGCCTTGTACCTGATACAGCCTTGTCGCTGATGCAGCCTTGTACCTGATAACAGCCTTGTACCTGATTCTGCCTTGTCGCTGATACAACCTTGTCGCTGATACAGCCTTGTCACTGATACCGCCTTGTCCCGATACAGCTTTGTCCCTGATACAGCCTTGTCTCTGATACAGCCTTGTCCCTGATATAGCCTTGTACTTGATACAGCCTTGTCGCTATTACAGCCTTGTCGCTATTACAGCCTTGTCGCTGATACAGCCTTGTCGCTGATACAGCCTTGTCGCTGATACAGCCTTGTCGCTGATACAGCCTTGTCACTGATACAGCCTTATCACTGATACAGCCTTGTACCTGATACAGCCGTACACCTGATGCAGCCTTGTATCTGATACAGTTTTGTCACTGATACAGCCTTGTACCTGATACAGCCTTGTCACTGTTATAGCCTTGTCACTGGTACAGCCTTGTACCTGATACAGCCTTGTACTTGACACAGTCTTGTCACTATTACAGCCTTGTACTTGATACAGCCTTGTCGCTGATACAGCCTTGTACCTGATACAGCCTTTTCACTGATACAGCCTTGTCGCTGATACAGCCCTTTCACTGATACATCCTTGTCACTGATACAGCCTTGTACCTGATACAGCCTTGTCGCTGATATTGCCTTGTCGTTGATATAGCCTTATACCTGATACAGCCGTGTCACTGATACAGCCTTGTACCTGATACAGACTTGTCACTGATACCGCCTTGTACCTGATACAGACTTGTCACTGATACCGCCATGTCACTGATACGGCCTTGTACCTGATACAGCCTTGTCGCTGATACAGCCTTGTCGCTGATACAGCCTTGTCGCTGATACAGCCTTGTACCTGATACAGCCTTGCACCTGATACAGCCTTGCACCTGATACAGCCTTGTACCTGATACAGCCTTGTACCTGATACAGCCTTGTCCCTGATACAGCCTTGTCCCTGATACAGCCTTGTACCTGATACAGCCTTGTCACTGTTACAGCCTTGTCACTGATACAGCCTTGTACCTGATACAGCCTTGTCGCTGATACAGCCTTGTCGCTGATACAGCCTTGTCGCTGATACAGCCTAGTACCTGATACAGCCTTGTCGCTGATACAGCCTTGTACCTGATACAGCCTTGTCGCTGATACAGCCTTGTACCTGATAACAGCCTTGTACCTGATACAGCCTTGTCGCTGATACAGCCTTGTCGTTGATACAGCCTTGTCCCTGATACAGCCTTGTCCCTGATACAGCCTTGTACTTGATACAGCCTTGTCACTGATACAGCCTTGTCGATGATACAGCCTTGTCGCTGATACAGCATTGTATCTGATACAGCCTTGTACCTGATACAGCCTTGTACCTGATACAGCCTTGTGCCTGATACAGCCTTGTACCTGATACAGCCTTGTCGCTGTTATAGCCTTGTCGCTGATACAGCCTTGTCGCTGATACAGCCTTGTACCTGATACAGCCTTGTACCTGATACAGCCTTGTCACTGGTACAGCCTTGTCACTGCTACAGCCTTGTAACTGGTACAGCCTTGTCGCTGATACAGCCTTGTACTTGATACAGCCTTGTCACTATTACAGCCTTGTCGCTGATACAGCTTTGTCGCTGATACAGCCTTGTCGCTGATACAGCCTTGTCGCTGATACAGCATTGTACCTGATACAGCCTTGTACCTGATACAGCCTTGTACCTGATACAGCCTTGTCGCTGTTATAGCCTTGTCGCTGATACAGCCTTGTCGCTGATACAGCCTTGTACCCGATACAGCCTTGTCACTGGTACAGCCTTGTCACTGGTACAGCCTTGTCGCTGATACAGCCTTGTACTTGATACAGCCTTGTCACTATTACAGCCTTGTCACTGATACAGCTTTGTCGCTGATACAGCCTTGTCGCTGATACAGCCTTGTCGCTGATACAGCCTTGTCGCTGATACAGCATTGTACCTGATACTGCCTTGTACCTGATACAGCCTTGTCACTGATACAGCCTTGTACCTGATACAGCCTTGTACCTGACACAGCCTTGTACCTGACACAGCCTTGTCACTGGTACAGCCTTGTACCTGATCCAGCCTTGTCGCTGATACAGCCTTGTACCTGATACAGCCTTGTCACTGGTACAGCCATGTACCTGATACAGCCTTGTCACTGGTACAGCCTTGTACCTGATACAGCCTTGTCGCTGATACAGCCTTGTACCTGATACAGCCTTGTACCTGATACAGCCTTCTCACTGTTACAGCCTTGTCACTGATACAGCCTTGTTCCTGATACAGCCGTGTACCTGATACAGCCTTGTCGCTGATACAGCCTTGTATCTGATACATCCTTGTCACTGATACAGCCTTGTACCTGATACAGCCTTGTACTTGATACAGCCTTGTCGCTGATACAGCCTTGTCGCTGATACAGCCTTGTACCTGATACAGCCTTGTCGCTGATACAGCCTTGTACCTGATACAGCCTTGTCGCTGATACGGTCTTGTCGTTGATACAGCCTTGTCACTGATACAGCCTTGTCGCTGATACAGCCTTGTACCTGATACAGCCTTGTCGCTGATACGGTCTTGTCGTTGATACAGCCTTGTCACTGATACAGCCTTGTCGCTGATACAGCCTTGTACCTGATACAGCCGTGTACCTGATACAGTCTTGTCACTGGTACAGCCTTGTCACTGGTACAGCCTTGTCACTGCTACAGCCTTGTAACTGGTACAGCCTTGTCGCTGATACAGCCTTGTACTTGATACAGCCTTGTCACTATTACAGCCTTGTCGCTGATACAGCTTTGTCGCTGATACAGCCTTGTCGCTGATACAGCCTTGTCGCTGATACGGCATTGTACCTGATACAGCCTTGTACCTGATACAGCCTTGTACCTGATACAGCCTTGTCGCTGTTATAGCCTTGTCGCTGATACAGCCTTGTCGCTCATACAGCCTTGTACCCGATACAGCCTTGTCACTGGTACAGCCTTGTCACTGGTACAGCCTTGTCGCTGATACAGCCTTGTCGCTGATACAGCCTTGTCACTATTACAGCCTTGTCGCTGATACAGCCTTGTCGCTGATACAGCCTTGTCGCTGATACAGCCTTGTCGCTGATACAGCATTGTACCTGATACTGCCTTGTACCTGATACAGCCTTGTCACTGATACAGCCTTGTACCTGATACAGCCTTGTACCTGACACAGCCTTGTACCTGACACAGCCTTGTCACTGGTACAGCCTTGTACCTGATCCAGCCTTGTCGCTGATACAGCCTTGTACCTGATACAGCCTTGTCACTGGTACAGCCATGTACCTGATACAGCCTTGTCACTGGTACAGCCTTGTACCTGATCCAGCCTTGTCGCTGATACAGCCTTGTACCTGATACAGCCTTGTCACTGTTACAGCCTTGTCACTGATACAGCCTTGTCACTGATACAGCCTTGTACCTGTTACAGCCTTGTACCTGTTACAGCCTTGTACCTGTTACAGCCTTGTCGCTGATACAGCCTTGTTGCTGATACAGCCTTTTCGCTGATACAGCCTTGTACCTGATGCAGCCTTGTCACTGCTACAGCCTTGTCACTGTTACAGCCTTTTCACTGATACAGCCTTGTTCCTGATACAGCCGTGTACCTGATACAGCCTTGTCGCTGATACAGCCTTGTATCTGATACAGCCTTGTCACTGATACAGCCTTGTACCTGATACAGCCTTGTACTTGATACAGCCTTGTCGCTGATACAGCCTTGACGCTGATACAGCCTTGTACCTGATACAGCCTTGTCGCTGATACAGCCTTGTACCTGATACAGCCTTGTCGCTGATACGGTCTTGTCGTTGATACAGCCTTGTCACTGATACAGCCTTGTCGCTGATACAGCCTTGTACCTGATACAGCCTTGTCGCTGATACGGTCTTGTCGTTGATACAGCCTTGTCACTGATACAGCCTTGTCGCTGATATATCCTTGTACCTGATACAGCCTTGTACCTGATACAGCCTTGTACCTGATACAGCCTTGTCACTGATACTGCCTTGTCACTGATACTGCCTTGTCGATGTTATAGCCTTGTACCTGATACAGCCTTGTACCTGATACAGCCTTGACACTGGTACAGCCTTGTACCTGATACAGCCTTGTCGCTGTTATAGCCTTGTACCTGATACAGCCTTGTACCTGATACAGCCTAGTACCTGATACAGCCTTGTCACTGATACAGCCTTGTCACTGATACAGCCTTGTCACTGATACAGTCTTGTCACTGATACAGCCTTGTATTTGATACAGCCTTGTACCTGATACAGCCTAGTACCTGATACACCCTTGTACCTGATACAGCCTTGTCGCTGTTATTGCCTTGTCGCTGATACAGCCTTGTCGCTGATACAGCCTTGTACCTGATACAGTCTTGTCACTGGTACAGCCTTGTCACTGGTACAGCCTTGTCACTGCTACAGCCTTGTAACTGGTACAGCCTTGTCGCTGATACAGCCTTGTACTTGATACAGCCTTGTCACTATTACAGCCTTGTCGCTGATACAGCTTTGTCGCTGATACAGCCTTGTCGTTGATACAGCCTTGTCGCTGATACAGCATTGTACCTGATACAGCCTTGTACCTGATACAGCCTTGTACCTGATACAGCCTTGTCGCTGTTATAGCCTTGTCGCTGATACAGCCTTGTCACTGATACAGCCTTGTACCCGATACAGCCTTGTCACTGGTACAGCCTTGTCACTGGTACAGCCTTGTCGCTGATACAGCCTTGTACTTGATACAGCCTTGTCACTATTACAGCCTTGTCACTGATACAGCTTTGTCGCTGATACAGCCTTGTCGCTGATACAGCCTTGTCGCTGATACAGCCTTGTCGCTGATACAGCATTGTACCTGATACTGCCTTGTACCTGATACAGCCTTGTCACTGATACAGCCTTGTACCTGATACAGCCTTGTACCTGACACAGCCTTGTACCTGACACAGCCTTGTCACTGGTACAGCCTTGTACCTGATCCAGCCTTGTCGCTGATACAGCCTTGTACCTGATACAGCCTTGTCACTGGTACAGCCATGTACCTGATACAGCCTTGTCACTGGTACAGCCTTGTACCTGATCCAGCCTTGTCGCTGATACAGCCTTGTACCTGATACAGCCTTGTACCTGATACAGCCTTCTCACTGTTACAGCCTTGTCACTGATACAGCCTTGTTCCTGATACAGCCGTGTACCTGATACAGCCTTGTCGCTGATACAGCCTTGTATATGATACATCCTTGTCACTGATACAGCCTTGTACCTGATACAGCCTTGTACTTGATACAGCCTTGTCGCTGATACAGCCTTGACGCTGATACAGCCTTGTACCTGATACAGCCTTGTCGCTGATACAGCCTTGTACCTGATACAGCCTTGTCGCTGATACGGTCTTGTCGTTGATACAGCCTTGTCACTGATACAGCCTTGTCGCTGATACAGCCTTGTACCTGATACAGCCTTGTCGCTGATACGGTCTTGTCGTTGATACAGCCTTGTCACTGATACAGCCTTGTCGCTGATACAGCCTTGTACCTGATACAGCCGTGTACCTGATACAGTCTTGTCACTGGTACAGCCTTGTCACTGGTACAGCCTTGTCACTGCTACAGCCTTGTAACTGGTACAGCCTTGTCGCTGATACAGCCTTGTACTTGATACAGCCTTGTCACTATTACAGCCTTGTCGCTGATACAGCTTTGTCGCTGATACAGCCTTGTCGCTGATACAGCCTTGTCGCTGATACAGCATTGTACCTGATACAGCCTTGTACCTGATACAGCCTTGTACCTGATACAGCCTTGTCGCTGTTATAGCCTTGTCGCTGATACAGCCTTGTCACTGATACAGCCTTGTACCCGATACAGCCTTGTCACTGGTACAGCCTTGTCACTGGTACAGCCTTGTCGCTGATACAGCCTTGTACTTGATACAGCCTTATCACTATTACAGCCTTGTCGCTGATACAGCTTTGTCGCTGATACAGCCTTGTCGCTGATACAGCCTTGTCGCTGATACAGCATTGTACCTGATACTGCCTTGTACCTGACACAGCCTTGTACCTGACACAGCCTTGTCACTGGTACAGCCTTGTACCTGATCCAGCCTTGTCGCTGATACAGCCTTGTACCTGATACAGCCTTGTCACTGGTACAGCCATGTACCTGATACAGCCTTGTCACTGGTACAGCCTTGTACCTGATCCAGCCTTGTCGCTGATACAGCCTTGTACCTGATACAGCCTTGTACCTGATACAGCCTTGTACCTGATACAGCCTTGTCACTGTTACAGCCTTGTCACTGATACAGCCTTGTCACTGATACAGCCTTGTACCTGTTACAGCCTTGTACCTGTTACAGCCTTGTAACTGTTACAGCCTTGTCGCTGATACAGCCTTGTTGCTGATACAGCCTTTTCGCTGATACAGCCTTGTACCTGATGCAGCCTTGTCACTGCTACAGCCTTGTCACTGTTACAGCCTTTTCACTGATACAGCCTTGTTCCTGATACAGCCGTGTACCTGATACAGCCTTGTCGCTGATACAGCCTTGTATCTGATACAGCCTTGTCACTGATACAGCCTTGTACCTGATACAGCCTTGTACTTGATACAGCCTTGTCGCTGATACAGCCTTGTCGCTGATACAGCCTTGTACCTGATACAGCCTTGTCGCTGATACAGCCTTGTACCTGATACAGCCTTGTCGCTGATACGGTCTTGTCGTTGATACAGCCTTGTCACTGATACAGCCTTGTCGCTGATACAGCCTTGTACCTGATACAGCCTTGTCGCTGATACGGTCTTGTCGTTGATACAGCCTTGTCACTGATACAGCCTTGTCGCTGATATATCCTTGTACCTGATACAGCCTTGTACCTGATACAGCCTTGTCACTGATACTGCCTTGTCACTGATACTGCCTTGTCACTGATACTGCCTTGTCGATGTTATAGCCTTGTACCTGATACAGCCTTGTACCTGATACAGCCTTGACACTGGTACAGCCTTGTACCTGATACAGCCTTGTCGCTGTTATAGCCTTGTACCTGATACAGCCTTGTACCTGATACAGCCTAGTACCTGATACAGCCTTGTCACTGATACAGCCTTGTCACTGATACAGCCTTGTCACTGATACAGTCTTGTCACTGATACAGCCTTGTATTTGATACAGCCTTGTACCTGATACAGCCTTGTCACTGATACAGCCTTGTACCTGATACAGCCTTGCAACTGATACAGCCTTGTCGCTGATACAGTCTTGTCGCTGATACAGCCTTGTCACTGATACAGCCTTGTCCCGGATACAGCCTTGTTTCTGATACAGCCTTGTCCCTGGAACAGCCTTGTACCTGATACTGCCTTGTCGCTGATACAGCCTTGTCACTGATACAGCCTTGTCGCTGATACAGCCTTGTCACTGATACAGCCTTGTCCCTGATACAGCCTTGTCACTGATACAGCCTTGTCCCTGGTACAGCCTTGTACCTGATACTGCCTTGTCACTGGTACAGCCTTGTACCTGATACAGCCTTGTCGCTGATACAGCCTTGTACCTGATACAGCCTTGTCACTGGTACAGCCTTGTACCTGATACAGCCTTGTCACTGGTACAGCCTTGTACCTGATACAGCCTTGTCGCTGATACAGCCTTGTACCTGATACAGCCTTGTCGCTGATGCAGCCTTGTACCTGATAACAGACTTGTACCTGATACTGCCTTGTCGCTGATACAACCTTGTCGCTGATACAGCCTTGTCACTGATACCGCCTTGTCCCGATACAGTTTTGTCCCTGATACAGCCTTGTCCCTAATACAGCCTTGTACTTGATAGAGCCTTGTCGCTATTACAGCCTTGTCGCTATTACAGCCTTGTCGCTGATACAGCCTTGTCGCTGATACAGCCTTGTCGCTGGTACAGCCTTGTACCAGATACAGCCTTTTCGCTGATACAGCCTTGTCACTGATACAGCCTTGTCACTGATACAGCCTTGTACCTGATACAGCCGTATACCTGATACAGCCTTGTATCTGATACAGCTTTGTCACTGATACAGCCTTGTACCTGATACAGCCCTGTAAATGTTATAGCCTTGTCACTGGTACAGCCTTGTACCTGATACAGCCTTGTACTTGACACAGCCTTGTCACTATTGCAGCCTTGTACTTGATACAGCCTTGTCGCTGATACAGCCTTGTACCTGATACAGCCTTGTCACTGATACAGCCTTGTCGCTGATACAGCCTTGTCGCTGATACAGCCCTTTCACTGATACAGCCTTGGCACTGATACAGCCTTGTCACTGATACAGCCTTGTACCTGATACAGCCTTGTCGCTGATATAGCCTTGTCGTTGATATAGCCTTATACCTGATACAGCCGTGTCACTGATACAGCCTTGTACCTGATACAGACTTGTCACTGATACCGCCTTGTACCTGATACAGACTTGTCACTGATACCGCCATGTCACTGATACGGCCTTGTACCTGATACAGCCTTGTCGCTGATACAGCCTTGTCGCTGATACAGCCTTGTCGCTGATAAGGCCTTGTACCTGATACAGCCTTGCACCTGATATAGCCTTGCACCTGATACAGCCTTGTACCTGATACAGCCTTGTCCCTGATACAGCCTTGTACCTGATACAGCCTTGTCACTGTTACAGCCTTGTCACTGATACAGCCTTGTACCTGATACAGCCTTGTCGCTGATACAGCCTTGTCACTGATAAAGCCTTGTTCCTGGTACAACCTTGTACCTGATACAGCCTTGTCGCTGATACAGCCTTGTACCTGATACAGCCTTGTCACTGATACAGCCTTGTACCTGATACAGCTTTGTCGCTGATACAGCCTTGTCGTTGATACAGCCTTGTCCCTGATACAGCCTTGTCCCTGATACAGCCTTGTACTTATACAGCCTTGTCACTATTACAGCCTTGTCGCTGATACAGCTTTGTCGCTGATACAGCCTTGTCACTGATACAGCATTGTATCTGATACAGCCTTGTACCTGATACAGCCTTGTACCTGATACTGCCTTGTACCTGATACAGCCTTGTCGCTGATACAGCCTTGTCGCTGATACAGCCTTGTACCTGATACAGCCTTGTACCTGATACAGCCTTGTCACTGGTACAGCCTTGTAACTGCTACAGCCTTGTACCTGATACAGCCTTGTCGCTGATACAGCCTTGTACTTGATACAGCCTTGTCGCTGATACAGCCTTGTCGCTGATACAGCATTGTCCCTGATACAGCCGTGTACCTGATACAGCCTTTTCACTGATACAGCCTTCTGCTGTTATAGCCTTGTCGCTGATACAGCCTTGTACCTGACACAGCCTTGTCACTGGTACAGCCTTGTACCTGATCCAGCCTTGTCGCTGATACAGCCTTGTACCTGATACAGCCTTGTACCTGATACAGCCTTGTACCTGATACAGCCTTGTCACTGTTACAGCCTTGTCACTGTTACAGCCTTGTCACTGATACAGCCTTGTACCTGTTACAGCCTTGTCGCTGATACAGCCTTGTTGCTGATACAGCCTTGTCGCCGATACAGCCTTGTACCTGATGCAGCCTTGTCACTGCTACAGCCTTGTCACTGATACAGCCTTGTCACTGATACAGCCTTGTTCCTGATACAGCCGTGTACCTGATACAGCCTTGTCGCTGATACAGCCTTGTATCTGATACAGCCTTGTCACTGATACAGCCTTGTACCTGATACAGCCTTGTCGCTGATACAGCCTTTTACCTGATACAGCCTTGTCGCTGATACGGTCTTGTCGTTGATACTGCCTTGTCACTGACACAGCCTTGTCGCTGATATAGCCTTGTACCTGATAGAGCCTTGTCGCTGATACGGTCTTGTCGTTGATACGGCCTTGTCACTGATACAGCCTTGTCGCTGACATATCCTTGTACCTGATACAGCCTTGTACCTGATACAGCCTTGTCACTGATACTGCCTTGTTGATGTTATAGCCTTGTACCTGATACAGCCTTGTACCTGATACAGCCTTGACACTGGTACAGCCGTGTACCTGATACAGCCTTGTCGCTGTTATAGCCTTGTACCTGATACAGCCTTGTACCTGATACAGCTTTGTCACTGATACAGCCTTGTCACTGATACAGCCTTGTACCTGATACAGTCTTGTCACTGATACAGCCTTGTACCTGATACAGCCTTGTACCTGATACAGCCTTGTACCTGATACAGCCTTGTCGCTGATACAGCCTTGTCACTGATACAGCCTTGTCCCTGATACATATTGTCACTGATACAGCCTTGTCGCTGATACAGCCTTGTCACTGGTACAGCCTTGTACCTGATACAGCCTTGTCGCTGATACAGCCTTGTACCTGATACAGCCTTGTCGCTGATGCAGCCTTGTACCTGATACAGCCTTGTCCCTGATACAGCCTTGTCACTGATACAGCCTTGTCACTGATACAGCCTTGTCACTGATACAGCCTTGTACCTGATACAGCCTTGTACCTGATACAGCCTTGTCGCTGATACAGCCTTGTCGCTGATACAGCCTTGTCACTTATACAGCCTTGTCACTTATACAGCCTTGTCCCTGATACAGCCTTGTCACTGATACAGCCTTGTCCCTGGTACAGCCTTGTACCTGATACTGCCTTGTCGCTGATACAGCCTTGTACCTGATACAGCCTTGTCACTGGTACAGCCTTGTACCTGATACAGCCTTGTCGCTGATACAGCCTTGTACCTGATGCAGCCTTGTCGCTGATGCAGCCTTGTACCTGATAACAGCCTTGTACCTGATACAGCCTTGTACCTGATACTGCCTTGTCGCTGATACAACCTTGTCGCTGATACAGCCTTGTCACTGATACCGCCTTGTCCCGATACAGCTTTGTCCCTGATACAGCCTTGTCTCTGATACAGCCTTGTCCCTGATACAGCCTTGTACTTGATACAGCCTTGTCACTATTACAGCCTTGTCACTATTACAGCCTTGTCGCTGATACAGCCTTGTCGCTGATACAGCCTTGTCGCTGATACAGCCTTGTCGCTGATACAGCCTTGTACCTGATACAGCCTTGTCACTGTTATAGCCTTGTCACTGGTACAGCCTTGTACCTGATACAGCCTTGTCGCTGATACAGCCTTGTACCTGATACAGCCTTGTCACTGATACAGCCTTGTACCTGATACAGCCGTATACCTGATACAGCCTTGTCACTGATACAGCCTTGTATCTGATACAGCCTTTGTCACTGTTACTGCCTTGTACCTGATACAGCCTTGTCGCTGATACAGCCTTGTACTTGATACAGCCTTGTCACTATTACAGCCTTGTCACTATTACAGCCTTGTACTTGATACAGCCTTGCCTCTGATACAGCCTTGTACCTGATACAGCCTTGTCACTGATACAGCCTTGTCACTTTTATAGCCTTGTCACTGGTACAGCCTTGTACCTGATACAGCCGTGTCGCTGATACAGCCTTGTACTTGATACAGCCTTGTCACTATTACAGCCTTGTCACTATTACAGCCTTGTACTTGATACAGCCTTGTCGCTGATACAGCCTTGTCGCTGATACAGCCCTTTCACTGATACAGACTTGTCACTGATACAGCCTTTTACCTGATACAGCCTTGTCGCTGATACAGCCTTGTCGCTGATACAGCCTTGTCACTGATACAGCCTTGTCACTGGTACAGCCTTGTACCTGATACAGCCTTGTTGCTGATACAGCCTTGTTACTGATACAGCCTTGTCGCTGATACAGCCTCGTCACTGATACAGCCTTGTCGGTGATACAGCCTTGTCGGTGATACAGCCTTGTTGCTGATACAGCCTTGTATCTGATACAGCCTTGTCACTGATACAGCCTTGTCGCTGATACAGCCTTGTCCCTGATACAGCCTTGTACCTGATACAGCCTTGTCACTGATACAGCCTTGTCGCTGATACAGCCTTGTACCTGATACAGCCTTGTCGCTGATACAGCCTTGTCGATGATACAGCCTTGTCACTGATACAGCCTTGTCGCTGATACAGCCTTGTACCTGATACAGCCTTGTCGCTGATACAGCCTTGTCGCTGATACAGCCTTGTCGCTGATACAGCCTTGTACCTGAGGTGCAAACAGACACATTGCTCTGTGCAAGATGACACCCCGGAGACTTCACATCTGCATCGCACCATGATTGGGGAAGGGTTGAATGACATGCGTGTCCTAACCTAGCTGTGTGCTCCAATCTCATGCCTGGCATACTCATTAACAAGAAGTTGCTCATGGTTAATGACCGGATGCCCTTTGGCTCATTATGAAGGCTGATTCTGGAAATCACATGAAAATCTTTCATTGATGCGATGCTGTAAAAGCAGCATCTGGGCCTGCTTGATGGTTGCCTGTCTTCCAAATTGCACATTCCTGTGTGTTAATGTTACAATGCAGTGACTGTGATGTTAAACCAGAGACTCCTGTGTTTTTCTGGAACAGAGCTGAAAAAGGCATGGGTTCCAATGGCTATCTTCACAGGGATGTCTTCCTCCTTTCTCTCAGCTCAGATTCCAGTTTGCTCTTGTGGCACCAATAGGTTAGAGGGTGCGCAGAGAAATTCCAGCAGTGTGCTCCTCCCACACTGCCTGAGACCCCACCCATTCAGATTCACTTCGACGTTTGGTTTCTCACTGCGCCCTAACTCCGAGAGAGAAAGGTGGTGGATCTGCACTGTTACTTCGTGACCAGCTTTGATGCTTGCCCTCTCACAGTCTGCGTCCCACAAATCTACCAGGAACATCACCATGACAGCTCTCTCCTCTTATTCTCCAGCCTACCGAAGATGTTGTGGTCAACATTGCTACCCTCTCCCCGAGACCATCACTGCTGAGGTGCCCATACCCCATCTGGGGGCTATGTGGATGGTCACCTAATGAGTTGAACAACGCCCACCACCGCAAGAAAATCTTCATGTAACTTCCCATTTATTATGTATTTCCCAAATACAGGCTGCAGATGCCCCCCTGGACCATGACCATCCCATGTGCAGCCTGTTACAGACACAGACAAACACATGGACAGTGACTGTGAAAACACCCTGCACACCAAACTGAGCATTAGCCCAATGGAGCACACAGCCCGTCCCTGGTGTGGGACAACAACATGGACACCATGACGATCCCTGCAGCATGGCCTGCTACAGCCCAACGGTGTCTCTACACTCTCAGTCCTGACTGTAAACCCCAGGAGTGCCTCTACACTCTCAGTCCTGACTGTAAACCCCAGGAGTGTCTCTACACTCTCAGTCCTGGCTGTAAACCCCAGGAGTGTCTCTATACTCTCACTCCTGACTGTAAACCCCAGGAGTGTCTCTACTCTCTCACTCGGGGCTGTAAACCCCAGGAGTGTCTCTACACTTTCACTCCTGACTTGAAACCCCAGGAGACCAGGAGTATCTCTACTCTCTCACTCCTGACTGTAAACCCCAGCAGTGTCTCTACTCTCTCACTCCTGGCTGTAAATCCCAGGAGTTTCTCTACACTTTCACTCCTGACTTTAAACACCAGGAGACCAGGAGTGTCTCCACACTCTCACTCCTGATAGTAAACCCCAGGAGTGTCTCTACTCTCTCACTCCTGACTATAAACAGCAGGAGTGTCTCTACTCTCTCACTCCTGACTGTAAACCCCAGGAGTGTCTCTACTCTCTCACTCCTGTCTATAAACACCAGGAGACGTGTCTCTACTCTCTCACTCCTGACTATAAACAGCAGGAGTGTCTCTACTCTCTCACTCGTGACGATAAACACCAGGAGACCAGGAGTGTCTCTACTCTCTCACTCCTGACTGTAAACACCAGGAGTGTCTCTACTCTCACTCCTGACTGTAAACACAAGAAGTGTCTTTACACTCCCACTCCTGACTGTAAACACAAGGAGTGTCTCTACTCTCTCACTCCTGACTATAAAGACCAGGAGACCAGGAGTGTCTCTACTCTCTCACTCCTGACTGTAAACACCAAGAGTGTCTCTACTCTCACTCCTGACTGTAAACACCAGGAGTGTCTCTACTCTCTCACTCCTGACTATAAACACCAGGAGACCAGGAGTGTCTCTACTCTCTCACTCCTGACTATAAACACCAGGAGACCAGGAGTGTCTCTACTCTCTTATTCCTGACTGTAAGCAACAGGAGACCAGGAGTGTCTCTACTCCCTCACTCCTGACTATAAACCTCAGGAGTGTCTCTACTCCTGACTGTAAACCCCAGGAGTGTCTCTACACTCTCGCTGCTGACTATAAACACCAGCAGACCACGGTGTGTCTCTACTCTTTCACTCCTGACTATAAACACCAGGAGTGTCTCTACACTTACACATCTGACTATAAACACCAGGAGACCAAGATTGTCTCTACACTCTCACCCCTGACTATAAACACCAGCAGACCAGGAGTTTCTCTACACTCTCACTCCTGATTGTAAACCCCAGGATTGTCTCTACTCTCTCACTCCTGACTATAAACACCAAGAGACCAGGAGTGTCTCTACACTCTCACTCCTGACTGTAGACCCCAAGAGTGTCTCTACTCTCTCATTCCAGACTATAAACACCAGGAGACCAGGAGTGTCTCTACTCTCTCACTCCTGACTTTAAAGACCAGGAGACCAAGAGTGTCTCTACTCTCTCACTCCTGTCTGTAAACACCAGGATTGTCTCTACTCTCTCACTCCTGACTGTAAACCCCAGGAGTGTCTCTACTCTCTCACTCCTGACTGTAAACACCAGGAGACCGGGCGTGTCTCTATTCTCTCAATCCTGACTATGAGCCCCAGGGGTGACTCTAGTCTGTCACTATTGACTGTAAACCACAGGAGACCACAAGTGTCTCTACTCTCTCAGTCCTGACTATAGGCACCAGGAGACCAGGCATGTCTCCATTCTCTCACTCCTGACTATAAAACCAGGAGACCAGGACTGTCTCTACTCACTAACTCCTGACCATAAACACCAGGAGTGTCTCTACTCTCTCACTCCTGACTGTAAACACCAGGAGACCAGGAGTGTCTCAAATCTGTCACTCCTGACTGTAAACCCCAGGAGTGTCTCTACTCTTTCACTCCTGACTATAAAGACCAGAAGACCTGAAGTGTCTCTAATCTCTCACTCCTGACTGTAAACCCCAGGAGTGTCTCTACTCTCTCAATCCTGACTATAAACACCAGGAGACCAGGAGTGTCTCTACTCTCTCACTCATGACTATAAAGACCAGGAGACCAGGAGTGTCTCTACTCTATCACTCCTGACGATAAACCCCAGGAGTGTCTCTGCACTCTCGCTGCTGACTATAAACTCCAGGAGACCAAGGTGTGTCTCTACTCTTTCATTCCTTACTATAAACACCAGCAGTGTCTCTACTCTCTCACTCCTGACTAAACCGCAGGAGACCAGGAGAGTCTCTACTCTCTCACTCCTGACTATAAACACCAGCAGACCAGGAGAGTCTTTACACTCCCACTCCTGACTATAAACCCCAGGAGACCAGGAGTGTCTGTAGCTCTCTCACACGTAACTATAGCAGCAGGAGACCAGGAGTGTCTCCACTCTCTCACTCCTGACTGTAAACATCAGGAGACCAGGGGTGTCTCTACTCTTTCACTGCTGACTATAAACACCAGGAGTGTCTCTGCTCTCTCACTCCTGACTGTAAACACCAGTAGACCAGGAGTGTCTCTACTCCCTCACTCCTGACTGTAAACACCAGGAAGGTCCCTACTCTCTCACTCCTGACTGTAAACCCCAAGAGTGTCTCTACACTCTCGCTGCTGAGTATAAACACCAGGAGACCAGGAGTGTCTCTAATATCTCACACCTGACTGTAAACCCCATGAGTGTCTCTACTCTCTCAATCCTGACTATAAACACCAGGAGAGTCTCTACTCTCACTCCTTACTGTAAACACCAGGAGACCAGGAGTGTCTCTACTCTCTCACTCCTGACTATAAACACCAGGAGACCAGGAGTGTCTCCAATCTCTCACTCCTGACTATAAACACCAGGAGACCTGGAGTGGCTCTACTCTCTCACTCATGACAGTAAACCCTAGGAGTGCCTCTACACACTGACTCCTGACTACAAACGCCAGCAGACCAGGAGAGTCTCTGCCCTCTCACTCCTGACTGTAAACCCCAGGAGTGTCTCTACACTCTCACTCCTGACTGTAAACCCCAGGAGTGTCTCTACTCTCTCACTCCTGACTATAAACACCTGGAGACCAGGAGTGTCTCTACTCTCTCACTCCTGACTTTAAAGACCAGGAGACCAAGAGTGTCTCTACTCTCTCACTCCTGTCTATAAACACCAGGAGTGTCTCTACTCTCTCACTCCTGACTGTAAACACCAGGAGACCAGGAGTGTCTCTACTCTCTCACTTCTGACTTTAAAGACCAGGAGACCAAGAGTGTCTCTACTCTCTCACTCCTGTCTATAAACACCAGGAGTGTCTCTACTCTCTCACTCCTGACTATAAACACCAGGAGACCAGGAATGTCCCTACTCTCTCACTCCTGACTGTAAACCCCAGGAGTGTCTCTACTCTCACTCCTTACTGTAAACACCAGGAGACCAGGAGTGTCTCTATTCTTTCACTCCTGACTGTCAACACCAGGAGACCAGGAGTGTCTCTACTCCCTCACTCCTGACTGTAAACACCAGGAATGTCCCTACTCTCTCACTCCTGACTGTAAACCCCAGGAGTGTCTCTACACTCTCGCTGCTGTGTATAAACACCAGGAGACCAAGGTGTGTCCCTACTCTTTCACTCATGACTATAAACACGAGGAGTGTCTCTACTCTCTCACTCATGACTATAAACATCAGGAGACCAGGAGTGTCTCTACTCTCTCACACCTGACTTTCAACCCCAGGAGTGTCTCTACTCTCTCAATCCTGAGTATAAACACCAGGAGAGTCTCAACTCTCACTCCTTACTGTAAACACCAGGAGAGCAGGAGTGTCTCTACTCTGTCACTCCTGACTATAAACACCAGGAGACCAGGAGTGTCTCTACTCTCTCACTCCTGACTGTAAACATCAGGAGACCAGGAGTGTCTCCACTCCCTCACTCCTGACTGTAAACATCAGGAGACCAGGGGTGTCTCTACTCTTTCACTCCTGACTATAAACACCAGGAGTGTCTCTGCTCTCTCACTCCTGACTATAAACACCGGGAGACTAGGAGTGTCTCCACTCTCTCACGCCTGACTGTAAACCCCAGGAGTGTCTCTACACTCTCACTCCTGATTATATACACCAGGAGACCAGGAGTGTCTTCACTCTCTCACTCCTGACTATAAACACCAGTAGACCGGGAGCGTCTCTACTCTCTCACTCCTGATTATAAACACCAGGAGACCTGGAGTGTCTTCACTCTCTCACTCCTGACTATAAACACCAGGAGACCGGGAGAGTCTCTACTCTCTCACTCCTGATTATAAACACCAGGAGACCAGCAGTGTCTCTACTCTCTCACTCCTGTCTATAAACAGCAGGATTGTCTCTACTCTCTCACTCCTGACTGTAAACACCAGGAGACCAGGAGTGTCTCTATTCTCTCACTCCTGACTGTAAACCCCAGGAGTGTCTCTACTCTCTCACTCCTGACTGTAAACACCAGGAGACCGGGCGTGTCTCTATTCTCTCAATCCTGACTATGAGCCCCAGGGGTGACTCTAGTCTGTCACTATTGACTGTAAACCACAGGAGACCACAAGTGTCTCTACTCTCTCAGTCCTGACTATAGGCACCAGGAGACCAGGCATGTCTCCATTCTCTCACTCCTGACTATAAAACCAGGAGACCAGGACTGTCTCTACTCACTAACTCCTGACCATAAACACCAGGAGTGTCTCTACTCTCTCACTCCTGACTGTAAACACCAGGAGACCAGGAGTGTCTCAAATCTGTCACTCCTGACTGTAAACCCCAGGAGTGTCTTTACACTCCCACTCCTGACTATAAAGACCAGGAGACCAGAAGTGTCTCTAATCTCTCACTCCTGACTGTAAACCCCAGGAGTGTCTCTACTCTCTCAATCCTGACTATAAAAACCAGGAGACCAGGAGTGTCTCTACTCTCTCATTCATGACTATAAAGACCAGGAGACCAGGAGTGTCTCTACTCTCTCACTCCTGACTATAAACACCGGGAGACTAGGAGTGTCTCCACTCTCTCACTCCTGACTGTAAACCCCAGGAGTGTCTCTACACTCTCACTCCTGATTATATACACCAGGAGACCAGGAGTGTCTTCACTCTCTCACTCCTGACTATAAACACCAGGAGACCGGGAGAGTCTCTACTCTCTCACTCCTGATTATAAACACCAGGAGACCAGGAGTGTCTCTACTCTCTCACTCCTGACTGTAAACACCAGGAGTGTCTCTACTCTCACTCCTGACTGTAAACACAAGAAGTGTCTCTACACTCTCACTCCTGACTATAAAGACCAGGAGACCAGGAGTGTCTCTACTCTCTCACTCCTGACTGTAAACACCAAGAGTGTCTCTACTCTCACTCCTGACTGTAAACACCAGGAGTGTCTCTATTCTCTCACTCCTGACTATAAACACCAGGAGACCAGGAGTGTCTCTACTCTCTCACTCCTGACTATAAACACCAGGAGACCAGGAGTGTCTCTACTCTCTCACTCCCGTCTATAAACACCAGGAGACCAGGAGTGTCTCTACTCTCTTACTCCTGACTGTAAGCAACAGGAGACCAAGAGTGTCTCTACTCCCTCACTCCTGACTGTAAACACAAGGAGTGTCTCTACTCTCACTCCTGACTGTAAACACAAGAAGTGTCTCTACACTCTCACTCCTGACTATAAAGACCAGGAGACCAGGAGTGTCTCTACTCTCTCACTCCTGACTGTAAACACCAGGAGTGTCTCTACTCTCTCACTCCTGACTATAAACACCAGGAGTGTCTCTATTCTCTCACTCCTGACTATAAACACCAGGAGACCAGGAGTGTCTCTACTCTCTCTCTCCTGACTATAAACACCAGGAGACCAGGAGTGTCTCTACTCTCTCACTCCTGACTATAAACACCAGGAGACCAGGAGTGTCTCTACTCTCTTACTCCTGACTGTAAGCAACAGGAGACCAGGAGTGTCTCTACTCCCTCACTCCTGACTATAAACCCCAGGAGTGTCTCTACTCCTGACTGTAAACCCCAGGAGTGTCTCTACACTCTCGCTGCTGACTATAAACACCAGCAGACCACGGTGTGTCTCTACTCTTTCACTCCTGACTATAAACACCAGGAGTGTCTCTACACTTACACATCTGACTATAAACACCAGGAGACCAAGATTGTCTCTACACTTTCACCCCTGACTATAAACATCAGCAGACCAGGAGTTTCTCTACACTCTCACTCCTGATTGTAAACCCCAGGATTGTCTCTACTCTCTCACTCCTGACTATAAACACCAAGAGACCAGGAGTGTCTCTACACTCTCACTCCTGACTGTAGACCCCAAGATTGTCTCCACTCTCTCATTCCTGACTATAAACACCAGGAAACCAGGAGTGTCTCTACTCTCTCACTCCTGACTTTAAAGACCAGGAGACCAAGAAAATCTCTACTCTCTCACTCCTGACTTTAAAGACCAGGAGACCAAGAGTGTCTCTACTCTCTCACTCCTGACTGTAAACACCAGGAGACCAGGAGTGTCTCTATTCTCTCACTCCTGACTGTAAACCCCAGGAGTGTCTCTACTCTCTCACTCCTGACTGTAAACACCAGGAGACCAGGAGTGTCTCTAATCTCTCACTCCTGACTATAAACACCAGGAGTGTCTCTACTCTCTCTTTCCTGACTATAAACACCAGGAGACCAGGAGTGCCTCTACTCTCTCACTCATGACTATAAAGACCAGGAGACCAGGAGTGTCTCTACTCTCTCACTCCTGACGATAAACCCCAGGAGTGTCTCTGCACTCTCGCTGCTGACTATAAACTCCAGGAGACCAAGGTGTGTCTCTACTCTTTCACTCCTTACTATAAACACCAGCAGTGTCTCTACTCTCTCACTCCTGACTAAACCGCAGGAGACCAGGAGAGTCTCTACTCTCTCACTCCTGACTATAAACACCAGCAGACCAGGAGAGTCTTTACACTCCCACTCCTGACTATAAACCCCAGGAGACCAGGAGTGTCTGTAGCTCTCTCACACGTAACTATAAGCAGCAGGAGACCAGGAGTGTCTCCACTCCCTCACTCCTTACTGTAAACACCAGGAGACCAGGAGTGTCTCTACTCTTTCACTCCTGACTGTAAACACCAGGAGACCAGGAGTGTCTCTACTCCCTCACTCCTGACTGTAAACACCAGGAATGTCCCTACTCTCTCACTCCTGACTGTAAACCCCAGGAGTGTCTCTACGCTCTCGCTGCTGTGTATAAACACCAGGAGACCAAGATGTGTCCCTACTCTTTCACTCATGACTATAAACACGAGGAGTGTCTCTACTCTCCCACTCATGACTATAAACATCAGGAGACCAGGAGTGTCTCTACTCTCTCACACCTGACTGTCAACCCCAGGAGTGTCTCTACTCTCTCAATCCTGAGTATAAACACCAGGAGAGTCTCTACTCTCACTCATTACTGTAAACACCAGGAGAGCAGGAGTGTCACTACTCTCTCACTCCTGACTATAAACACCAGGAGACCAGGAGCGTCTCTACACTCTTACTCCTCACTGTAAACCCCAGGAGTGTCTCTGCACTCTCGCTGCTGACTATAAACGCCAGGAGACCAAGGTGTGTCTCTACTCTTTCAATCCTTACTATAAACACCAGCAGTGTCTCTACTCTCTCACCCCTGACTATAAACACCTGCAGACCAGGAGTGTCTCTACTCTCTCACTCCTGACTATAAATGCCAGGAGACGAGGAGAGCCTCTATACTCTCACTCCTGACTGTAAACCCTACAGTGTCTCTACTCTCTCACTCCGGACTGTAAACCCCAGGAGACCAGGAGAGTCTTTACACTCCCACTCCTGACTATAAACCCCAGGAGACCAGGAGTGTCTCCACTCTCTCACACCTGACTGTAAACATCAGGAGACCAGGGGTGTCTACTCTTTCACACCTGACTATAAACACCAGGAGTGTCTCTGCTCTTTCATCCCTGACTGTAAACACCAGGAGACCAGGAGTGTCTCTACTCCCTCACTCCTGACTGTAATCCCTTGGAGTGTCTCTACTCTCTCACTCCTGACTATAAACACCAGGAGAACTGGACTGTATCTACTCCCTAACTCCTGACTGCAAACACCAGGAGACCAGGAGTGTCTCTACTCCCTCCCTCCTGACTGTAAACACCAGGAATGTCCCTACTCTCTCACTCCTGACTTTAAACGCCAGGAGTGTCTCTACACTCTCGCTGCTGTGTATCAACACCAGGAGACCAAGGTGTGTCTCTACTCTTTCACTCCTGACTATAAACACGAGGAGTGACTCTACTCTCTCACTCCTGACTATAAACACCAGGAGACCAGGAGAGTCTCTACTCTCTCACTCCTGACTGTAAACACCAGGAATGTCCCTACTCTCTCACTCCTGACTGTAAACCCCAGGAGTGTCTCTACACTCTCACTCCTGATTATATACACCAGGAGACCAGGAGTGTCTTCACTCTCTCACTCCTGACTATAAACACCAGGAGACCGGGAGCGTCTCTACTCTCTCACTCCTGATTATAAACACCAGGAGACCAGGAGTGTCTTCACTCTCTCACCCATGACTATAAACACCAGGAGACCGGGAGAGTCTCTACTCTCTCACTCCTGATTATAAACACCAGGAGACCAGCAGTGTCTCTACTCTCTCACTCCTGTCTATAAACAGCAGGATTGTCTCTACTCTCTCACTCCTGACTGTAAACACCAGGAGACCAGGAGTGTCTCTATTCTCTCACTCCTGACTGTAAACCCCAGGAGTGTCTCTACTCTCTCACTCCTGACTGTAAACACCAGGAGACCGGGCGTGTCTCTATTCTCTCAATCCTGACTATGAGCCCCAGGGGTGACTCTAGTCTGTCACTATTGACTGTAAACCACAGGAGACCACAAGTGTCTCTACTCTCTCAGTCCTGACTATAGGCACCAGGAGACCAGGCATGTCTCCATTCTCTCACTCCTGACTATAAAACCAGGAGACCAGGACTGTCTCTACTCACTAACTCCTGACCATAAACACCAGGAGTGTCTCTACTCTCTCACTCCTGACTATAAAGACCAGAAGACCTGAAGTGTCTCTAATCTCTCACTCCTGACTGTAAACCCCAGGAGTGTCTCTACTCTCTCAATCCTGACTATAAACACCAGGAGACCAGGAGTGTCTCTACTCTCTCACTCATGACTATAAAGACCAGGAGACCAGGAGTGTCTCTACTCTCTCACTCCTGACTATAAACACCGGGAGACTAGGAGTGTCTCCACTCTCTCACTCCTGACTGTAAACCCCAGGAGTGTCTCTACACTCTCACTCCTGATTATAAACACCAGGAGACCAGGAGTGTCTTCACTCTCTCACTCCTGACTATAAACACCAGGAGACCGGGAGAGTCTCTACTCTCTCACTCCTGATTATAAACACCAGGAGACCAGGAGTGTCTCTACTCTCTCACTCCTGACTGTAAACACCAGGAGTGTCTCTACTCTCACTCCTGACTGTAAACACAAGAAGTGTCTCTACACTCTCACTCCTGACTGTAAACACAAGGAGTGTCTCTACTCTCTCACTCCTGACTATAAAGACCAGGAGACCAGGAGTGTCTCTAATCTCTCACTCCTGACTGTAAACACCAAGAGTGTCTCTACTCTCACTCCTGACTGTAAACACCAGGTGTGTCTCTATTCTCTCACTCCTGACTATAAACACCAGGAGACCAGGAGTGTCTCTACTCTCTCACTCCTGACTATAAACACCAGGAGACCAGGAGTGTCTCTACTCTCTCACTCCCGTCTATAAACACCAGGAGACCAGGAGTGTCTCTACTCTCTTATTCCTGACTGTAAGCAACAGGAGACCAGGAGTGTCTCTACTCCCTCACTCCTGACTATAAACCCCAGGAGTGTCTCTACTCCTGACTGTAAACCCCAGGAGTGTCTCTACATTCTCGCTGCTGACTATAAACACCAGCAGACCACGGTGTGTCTCTACTCTTTCACTCCTGACTATAAACACCAGGAGTGTCTCTACACTTACACATCTGACTATAAACACCAGGAGACCAAGATTGTCTCTACACTCTCACCCCTGACTATAAACACCAGCAGACCAGGAGTTTCTCTACACTCTCACTCCTGATTGTAAACCCCAGGATTGTCTCTACTCTCTCACTCCTGACTATACACACCAAGAGACCAGGAGTGTCTCTACACTCTCACTCCTGACTGTAGACCCCAAGAGTGTCTCCACTCTCTCATTCCTGACTATAAACACCAGGAGACCAGGAGTGTCTCTACTCTCTCACTCCTGACTTTAAAGACCAGGAGACCAAGAGTGGCTCTACTCTCTCACACCTGACTTTAAAGACCAGGAGGCCAAGAGTGTCTCTACTCTCTCACTCCTGACTGTAAACACCAGGAGACCAGGAGTGTCTCTATTCTCTCACTCCTGACTGTAAACCCCAGGAGTGTCTCTACTCTCTCACTCCTGACTGTAAACACCAGGAGACCGGGTGTGTCTCTATTCTCTCAATCCTGACTATGAGCCCCAGGGGTGACTCTAGTCTGTCACTATTGACTGTAAACCACAGGAGACCACAAGTGTCTCTACTCTCTCAGTCCTGACTATAGGCACCAGGAGACCAGGCATGTCTCCATTCTCTCACTCCTGACTATAAAACCAGGAGACCAGGACTGTCTCTACACACTAACTCCTGACCATAAACACCAGGAGTGTCTCTACTCTCTCACTCCTGACTGTAAACACCAGGAGACCAGGAGTGTCTCAAATCTGTCACTCCTGACTGTAAACCCCAGGAGTGTCTCTACTCTTTCACTCCTGACTATAAAGACCAGAAGACCTGAAGTGTCTCTAATCTCTCCCTCCTGACTGTAAACCCCAGGAGTGTCTCTACTCTCTCAATCCTGACTATAAACACCAGGAGACCAGGAGTGTCTCTACTCTCTCACTCATGACTATAAAGACCAGGAGACCAGGAGTATCTCTACTCTCTCACTCCTGACGATAAACCCCAGGAGTGTCTCTGCACTCTCGCTGCTGACTATAAACTCCAGGAGACCAAGGTGTGTCTCTACTCTTTCACTCCTTACTATAAACACCAGCAGTGTCTCTACTCTCTCACTCCTGACTAAACCGCAGGAGACCAGGAGAGTCTCTACTCTCTCACTCCTGACTATAAACACCAGCAGACCAGGAGAGTCTTTACACTCCCACTCCTGACTATAAACCCCAGGAGACCAGGAGTGTCTGTAGCTCTCTCACACGTAACTATAAGCAGCAGGAGACCAGGAGTGTCTCCACTCCCTCACTCCTGACTGTAAACATCAGGAGACCAGGGGTGTCTCTACTCTTTCACTCCTGACTATAAACACCAGGAGTGTCTCTGCTCTCTCACTCCTGACTGTAAACACCAGGAATGTCCCTACTCTCTCACTCCTGACTGTAAACCCCAGGAGTGTCTCTACTCTCTTTCCTTACTGTAAACACCAGGAGACCAGGAGAGTCTCTACTCTTTCACTCCTGACTGTAAACACCAGGAGACCAGGAGTGTCTCTACTCCCTCACTCCTGACTGTAAACACCAGGAATGTCCCTACTCTCTCACTCCTGACTGTAAACCCCAGGAGTGTCTCTACGCTCTCGCTGCTGTGTATAAACACCAGGAGACCAAGATGTGTCCCTACTCTTTCACTCATGACTATAAACATCAGGAGACCAGGAGTGTCTCTACTCTCTCACACCTGACTGTCAACCCCAGGAGTGTCTCTACTCTCTCAATCCTGAGTATAAACACCAGGAGAGTCTCTACTCTCACTCCTTACTGTAAACACCAGGAGAGCAGGATTGCCTCTACTCTCTCACTCCTGACTATAAACACCAGGAGACCAGGAGCGTCTCTACACTCTTACTCCTCACTGTAAACCCCAGGAGTGTCTCTGCACTCTTGCTGCTGACTATAAACGCCAGGAGACCAAGGTGTGTCTCTACTCTTTCAATCCTTACTATAAACACCAGCAGTGTCTCTACTGTCTCACCCCTGACTATAAACACCTGCAGACCAGGAGTGTCTCTACTCTCTCACTCCTGACTATAAATGCCAGGAGACGAGGAGAGCCTCTATACTCTCACTCCTGACTGTAAACCCTGCAGTGTCTCTACTCTCTCACTCCGGACTGTAAACCCCCAGGAGACCAGGAGAGTCTTTACACTCCCACTCCTGACTATAAACCCCAGGAGACCAGGAGTGTCTCCACTCTCTCACACCTGACTGTAAACATCAGGAGACCAGGGGTGTCTACTCTTTCACACCTGACTATAAACACCAGGAGTGTCTCTGCTCTTTCATCCCTGACTGTAAACACCAGGAGACCAGGAGTGTCTCTACTCCCTCACTCCTGACTGTAAACACCAGGATACCAGGAGTGTCTCTACTCCCTCACTCCTGACTGTAATCCCTTGGAGTGTCTCTACTCCCTCACTCCTGACTGTAATCCCTTGGAGTGTCTCTACTCTCTCACTCCTGACTATAAACACCAGGAGAACTGGACTGTATCTACTCCCTAACTCCTGACTGCAAACACCAAGAGACCAGGAGTGTCTCTACTCCCTCCCTCCTGACTGTAAACCCCAGGAATGTCCCTACTCTCTCACTCCTGACTTTAAACCCCAGGAGTGTCTCTACACTCTCGCTGCTGTGTATCAACACCAGGAGACCAAGGTGTGTCTCTACTCTTTCACTCCTGACTATAAACACGAGGAGTGTCTCTACTCTCTCACTCCTGACTATAAACACCAGGAGACCAGGAGAGTCTCTACTCTCTCACTCCTGACTGTAAACACCAGGAATGTCCCTACTCTCTCACTCCTGACTGTAAACCCCAGGAGTGTCTCTACTCTCACTCCTTACTGTAAACACCAGGAGACCAGGAGTGTCTCTACTCTTTCACTCCTGACTGTAAACACCAGGAGACCAGGAGTTTCTCTACACCCTCACTCCTGACTGTAAACACCAGGAATGTGCCTAATCTCTCACTCCTGACTGTAAACCCCAGGTGTGTCTCTACACTCTCGCTGCTGTGTATAACCACCAGGAGACCAAGGTGTGTCTCTACTCTTTCACTCATGACTATAAACACGAGGAGTGTCTCTACTCTCACTCATGACTATAAACATCAGGAGACCAGGAGTGTCTCTACTCTCTCACTCATGACTGTAAACCCTAGGAGTGCCTCTACACACTGACTCCTGACTACAAACACCAGCAGACCAGGAGAGTCTCTACCCTCTCACTCCTGACTGTAAACCCCAGGAGTGTCTCTACACTCTCACTCCTGACTGTAAACCCCAGAAGTGTCTCTAATCTCTCACTCCTGACTGTAAACCCCAGGAGTGTCTCTACTCTCTCACTCCTGACTATAAACACCTGGAGACAAGGAGTGTCTCTACTCTTTCACTCCTGAATTTAAAGACCAGGAGACCAAGAGTGTCTCTACTCTCTCACTCCTGTCTATAAACACCAGGAGTGTCTCTACTCTCTCACTCCTGACTATAAACACCAGGAGACCAGGAGTGTCTCTATTCTCTCAATCCTGACTATGAGCCCCAGGGGTGACTCTAGTCTGTCACTATTGACTGTAAACCACATTAGACCACTAGTGTCTCTACTCTCTCACTCCTGACTATAAACACCAGGAGTCCAGGAGTGTCTCCATTCTCTCACTCCTGACTATAAACACCAGGAGACCAGGAGTCCCTCTACACTGTCACTCCTGACGACAAACACCAGGAGACAGGAGAGTCCCTACACTCTCGTTCTTGACAGTAAACCCCAGGAGTATCTGTACACTCTCACTCCTGACTATAAAACCAGGAGACCAGGCGTGTCTCTACGCTCTCACTACTGACTGTAAACCCCAGGAGACCAGGAATGTCTCTACTCTCTCACTCCTGACTGTAAACCCCAGGAGTGTCTCTACTCTCTCACTCCTGACTGTAAACCCCAGGAGTCTCTCTGCCCTCTCATTCCTGACTGTAAAACCAGGAGACCAGGAGTGTCTCTAATCTCTCACTCCTGACTGTAAACCCCAGGAGTCCGGGAGTGTCTCTGCTCTCTCACTCCTGACAATAATCACCAGGAGACCAAGAGTGTCTCTGCTCTCTCACTCATGACTATAAATACTAGGAGAGTCTCTACTCTCACTCCTGACTGTAAACACCAGGAGACCAGGAGTGTCTCTACTCTCTCACTCCTGTCGATAAAAACCAGGAGACCAGGAGTGTCTCCACTCTCTCACTCCTGACTATAAACACCAGGAGACCAGGAGCGTCTCTACACTCTCTCTCCTGACTGTAAACACGAGGAGTGTCTCTACACTCTCACCCCTGACTATAAACACCAGGAGTGTCTCTACTGTCTCACTCCTGACTATAAACACCAGGAGACCAGGAGCGTCTCTACTCTCTCACTCCTGACTATAAACACTAGGAGACCAGGAGTGTCTCTACTCCCTCACTGCTGACTGTAAACCCTAGGAGTGTCCCTACTCTCTCTCTCCTGACTGTAAACCCCAGGAGTGTCTCTGCACTCTCGCTGCTGACTATAAACTCCAGGAGACCAAGGTGTGTCTCTACTCTTTCACACCTGACTATAAACGCCAGGAGACCAGGAGTGTCTCCACTCTCTCACTCCTGACTGTAAACCCCAGGAGTGTCTCTACTCTCTTTCCTTACTGTAAACCCCAGGAGACCAGGAGAGTCTCTATTCTCTCACTCCTGACTATAAACCCCAGGAGACCAGGAGTGTCTGTTGCTCTCTCACTCCTGACTATAAGCAGCAGGAGACCAGGAGTGTTTCCACTCTCTCACACCTGACTGTAAACATCAGGAGACCAGGGGCCTCTCTACTCTTTCACTCCTGACTATAAACACCAGAAGTGTCTCTACTCTCTCACTCCTGACTGTAAACACCAGGAGACCAGGAGTGTCTCTACTCCCTCACTCCTGACTGTAATCCCTTGGAGTGTCTCTACTCTCTCACTCCTGACTATAAACACCAGGAGAACTGGAGTGTCTCTACTCGCTAACTCCTGACTGTAAACACCAGGAGACCAGGAGTGTCTCTACTCTCTCACTCCTGACTGTAATCACCAGGAATGTCCCTACTCTCTCACTCCTGACTGTAAACCCCAGGAGTGTCTCTACACTCTCGCTGCTGAGTATAAACACCATGAAACCAAGGTGTGTCTCTACTCTTTCACTGCTGACTATAAACACCAGGAGTGTCTCTACTCTCTCACTCATGACTATAAACACCAGGAGACCAGGAGTGTCTCTAATCTCTCACTTCTGACTGTAAACCCCAGGAGTGTCTCTACTCTCTCAATCCTGACTATAAACACCAGGAGCCCGGGAGTGTCTCCACTCTCTCACTCCTGACTATAAACACCAGGAGACCAGGAGTTTCTCTACTTTCTCACTCCTGACTATAAACACCAGGAGACCAGTGTGTCTCTAATCTTTCAGTCCTAACTGTAAACACCAGGAGAGTCTCTATTCCCTCACTCCTGACTATAAACCCTAGGACTGTCCCTACTCTCTCACTCCTGTCTATAAACACCAGAAGTGTCTCTACTCTCTCACTCCTGATTGCAAACACCAGGAGACCAGGATTGTCTCTATTCTCTCAATCCTGACTATGAGCCCCAGGCTTGACTCTAGTCTGTCACTATTGACTGTAAACCACAGGAGACCACTAGTGTCTCTACTCTCTCACTCCTGACTATAAACACCAGGAGACCAGGAGTGTCTCCATTCTCTCACTCCTGACTATAAACACCAGGAGACCAGGAGTGCCTCTACACTGTCACTCCTGACGACAAACACCAGGAGACAGGAGAGTCCCTACACTCTCGTTCTTGACAGTAAACCCCAGGAGTATCTGTACACTCTCACTCCTGACTATAAAACCAGGAGACCAGGCGTGTCTCTACGCTCTCACTCCTGACTGCAAACACCAGGAGACCAGGAGAGTCTTTACTGTCTCACTCCTGACTGTAAACCCCAGGAGACCAGGAGTGTCTCTACTTTCTCACTCCTGACTGTAAACCCCAGGAGTGTCTCTGCTCTCTCACTCCTGACTGTAAACCGCAGGAGTGTCTCTGCTCTCTCATTCCTGACTGTAAAACCAGGAGACCAGGAATGTCTCTAATCTCTCACTCCTGACTGTAAACCCCAGGAGACCGGGAGTGTCTCTGCTCTCTCACTCCTGACAATAATCACCAGGAGACCAAGAGTGTCTCTGCTCTCTCACTCATGACTATAAACACTAGGAGAGTCTCTACTCTCACTCCTGACTGTAAACACCAGGAGACCAGGAGTGTCTCTACTCCCTCCCTCCTGACTGTAAACACCAGGAATGTCCCTACTCTCTCACTCCTGACTTTAAACCCCAGGAGTGTCTCTACACTCTCGCTGCTGTGTATCAACACCAGGAGACCAAGGTGTGTCTCTACTCTTTCACTCCTGACTATAAACACGAGGAGTGTCTCTACTCTCTCACTCCTGACTATAAACACCAGGAGACCAGGAGAGTCTCTACTCTCTCACTCCTGACTGTAAACACCAGGAATGTCCCTACTCTCTCACTCCTGACTGTAAACCCCAGGAGTGTCTCTACTCCCACTCCTTACTGTAAACACCAGGAGACCAGGAGTGTCTCTACTCTTTCACTCCTGACTGTAAACACCAGGAGACCAGGAGTGTCTCTACTCCCTCAATCCTGACTGTAAACACCAGGAATGTCCCTACTCTCTCACTCCTGACTGTAAACCCCAGGAGTGTCTCTACACTCTCGCTGCTGTGTATAACCACCAGGAGACCAAGGTGTGTCTCTACTCTTTCACTCATGACTATAAACACGAGGAGTGTCTCTACTCTCTCACTCATGACTATAAACACCAGGAGACCAGGAGTGTCTCTACTCTCTCACTCATGACTGTAAACCCTAGGAGTGCCTCTACACACTGACTCCTGACTACAAACACCAGCAGACCAAGAGAGTCTCTACTTTCTCACTCCTGACTGTAAACCCCAGGAGTGTCTCTACACTCTCAATCCTGACCTCAAACCCCTGGAGTGTCTCTACTCTCTCACTTCTGACTGTAAACACCTGGAGACCAGGAGTGTCTCTACTCTTTCACTCCTCACTTTAAAGACTAGGAGACCAAGAGTGTCTCTACTCTCTCACTCCTGTCTATAAACGCCAGGAGTGTCTCTACTCTCTCACTCCTGATTGTAAACACCAGGAGACCAGGAGTGTCTCTATTCTCTCAATCCTGACTATGAGCCCCAGGGGTGACTCTAGTCTGTCACTATTGATTGTAAACCACATTAGACCACTAGTGTCTCTACTCTCTCACTCCTGACTATAAACACCAGGAGACCAGGAGTGTCTGTAGCTCTCTCACTCCTGACTATAAGCAGCAGGAGACCAGGAGTGTCTCCACTCTCTCACACCTGACTGTAAACATCAGGAGACCAGGGGCGTCTCTACTCTTTCACTCCTGACTATAAACACCAGAAGTGTCTCTACTCTCTCACTCCTGACTGTAAACACCAGGAGACCAGGAGTGTCTCTACTCCCTCACTCCTGACTGTAATCCCTTGGAGTGTCTCTACTCTCTTACTCCTGACTATAAACACCAGGAGAACTGGAGTGTCTCTACTCGCTAACTCCTGACTGTAAACACCAGGAGACCAGGAGTGTCTCTACTCTCTCACTCCTGACTGTAAACCCCAGGAGTGTCTCTACACTCTCGCTGCTGAGTATAAACACCATGAAACCAAGGTGTGTCTCTACTCTTTCACTGCTGACTATAAACACCAGGAGTGTCTCTACTCTCTCACTCATGACTATAAACACCAGGAGACCAGGAGTGTCTCTAATCTCTCACTTCTGACTGTAAACCCCAGGAGTGTCTCTACTCTCTCAATCCTGAATATAAACACCAGGAGCCCGGGAGTGTCTCCACTCTCTCACTCCTGACTATAAATACCAGGAGACCAGTGTATCTCTAATCTTTCAGTCCTAACTGTAAACACCAGGAGAGTCTCTACTCCCTCACACCTGACTGTAAACCCTAGGACTGTCTCTACTCTCTCACTCCTGTCTATAAACACCAGAAGTGTCTCTACTCTCTCACTCCTGATTGTAAACACCAGGAGACCAGGATTGTCTCTATTCTCTCAATCCTGACTATGAGCCCCAGGCTTGACTCTAGTCTGTCACTATTGACTATAAACACCAGGAGACCAGGAGTGTCTCCATTCTCTCACTCCTGACTATAAACACCAGGAGACCAGGAGTGCCTCTACACTCTCGTTCTTGACAGTAAACCCCAGGAGTATCTGTACACTCTCACTCCTGACTATAAAACCAGGAGACCAGGCGTGTCTCTACTCTCTCACTCCTGACTGCAAACACCAGGAGACCAGGAGAGTCTTTACTCTCTCACTCCTGACTGTAAACCCCAGGAGACCAGGAGTGTCTCTACTCTCTCACTCCTGACTGTAAACCCCAGGAGTGTCTCTGCTCCCTCACTCCTGACTGTAAACCGCAGGAGTATCTCTGCTCTCTCATTCCTGACTGTAAAACCAGGAGACCAGGGGTGTCTCTAATCTCTCACTCCTGACTGTAAACCCCAGGAGACCGGGAGTGTCTCTGCTCTCTCACTCCTGACAATAATCACCAGGAGACCAAGAGTGTCTCTGCTCTCTCACTCATGACTATAAACACTAGGAGAGTCTCTACTCTCACTCCTGACTGTAAACACCAGGAGACCAGGAGTGTCTCTACTCTCTCACTCCTGACGATAAAAACCAGGAGACCAGGAGTGTCTCCACTCTCTCACTCCTGACTATAAACACCAGGAGACCAGGAGCGTCTCTACACTCTCACTCCTGACTGTAAACACGAGGAGTCTCTCTACACTGTCACTCCTGACTATAAATACCAGGAGTGTCTCTACTCTCTCACTCCTGACTATAAATACCAGGAGTGTCTCTACTCTCTCACTCCTGACTATAAACACCAGGAGACCAGGAGCGTCTCTACTCTCTCACTCCTGACTATAAACACTAGGAGACCAGAAGTGTCTCTACTCCCTCACTGCTGACTATAAACACCAGGATCCCGGGAGTGTCTCCACTCTCTCACTCCTGACTATAAACACCAGGAGACCATGAGTATCTCTACTTTCTCACTCCTGACTATAAACACCAGGAGACCAGTGTGTCTCTAATCTTTCAGTCCTAACTGTAAACACCAGGAGAGTCTCTACTCCCTCACTCCTTACTGTAAACCCTAGGACTGTCCCTACTCTCTCACTCCTGACTGTAAACCCCAGGAGTGTCTCTACACTCTCGCTGCTCACTTATAAACACCAGGAGACCAAGGTGTGTCTCTACTCTTTCACTCCTGACTATAAACACCAGGAGTGTCTCTACTCTCTCACTCCTGACTATAAATACCAGGAGTGTCTCTACTCTCACTCCTGACTATAAACATCAGGAGACCAGGAGTGTCTCTACTCTCTCACTCCTGAGTACAAATACCAGGAGTGTCTCTACTCTCACTCCTGACTGTAAACATCAGGCGACCAGGACTGTCTCTACTCTCTCACTCCTGACTATAAACACCAGGAGTGTCTCTACTCTCTCACTCCTGACTGTAAACATCAGGAGACCAGGAGTGTCTCGACTGTCTCACTCCTGACTGTAAACTCCAGGAGACCAGGAGTGTCTCTAATATCTCACTCCTGACTGTAAACCCCAGGAGACCAGGAGTGTCTCTACTCTCTCAATTCTGACTATAAACACCAGGAGACCAGGAGTGTCTCCACTCTCTCACTGCTGACTGTAATCCCCAGGAGTGTCTCTACACTCTCACTCCTTAGTATAAACCCCAGGAGTGTATCTACTCTCTCACTCATGAATGTCAACTCCAGGTTGCTCTCTACTCTGTGCCTCCTGACTGTTAACTCCAGGAGTGTTTCTACTCTCTCACTCATGAATGTCAACTCCAGGACTGTCTCTGCTTCCTCACTCCTGACTCAAGAGCCAAGGAGTAACGCTGCTCTCTCACTCCTGACTGTAAACCTAAGGAGTGCCTATACACTTTCACTCCTTTCTCTCACTCCTAGTGTCTCTGTTTTCTCATTCCTGACTCTAACCCCGAGCAGTGTCTCAACACCCTCACTCCTGACTGTAAACCCCAAGAGTGTCTCTAATCTCTCACTCCCGACTGAGTCCCAGGGGTTTCCGTACTCTCTCGCTCGTGACTGTCATCTCCAGGATGGTCTCTAATCTGTCCCTCCTGACTGTAAACTCCAGGAGTGTCTCTACTCTCAAACTCATGAAAGTCAACTCCAGGTCTGTCTCTGCTGTTTGACTCCTGACTCTAAACTCCTGGAGTATCTCTACATTCTCACTCCTGACTATAAACACCATGAATGTCTCTACACTCTTGCTCCTGACTGTTAACTCCATAGATAGGGTGGTTTGTCGTGACTTGAGGAGGTTATAGAGATAGGGAGGCTTGTAGGTGCTGGAGGAGGTTACAGAGATAGGGAGGGTTGTAGAGGCTAGAGGAGTTTACAGAAATAGTGAGGGCTATTGGGACTGGACTAATTTACAGGGATAGGGAGAATTGTAGGGGCTGGAGGAGGTTACAGATTGGGCATGTAGTAGGGACTAGAATAGTTTGCAGAGGTAGTTAGGGTTTTAGTGTTTGGAGGAGTTTGCAGAGACAGGGTTTTAGTGGCTGGAGAAGGTTATAGAGATGGGGAGAGTTGAAGATGCTGGAGGAGGTTACAGAGATACGGCGGTTGTAAATCCTGGAGGAGGTTACAGAGTTTGGGAGGGTTGTAGGGGCTGGTGCAGTTTTCAGAGATAGGGAGGGTTCTGGTGCTGGAGGAGGTTACAGAAATAGGCTAGGTTGTCAGGGCTGTAGGTGGTTACCGAGATAGAGAGAGTTGTAGGGTCTGTAGAGGGATAAGAGATAGGGAGGGTTGTTGGGCTGGATCGGTTACAGAGAATCAGAGGTTGTAGACACTGAACAAGATTACAGAGATGAGTAGGGTTGTATTGCCTGGAGGAGGTTACAGAAATAGGGAGGGCTGTTGGGGCTGGAATATTTACAGGGATAGGGAGAATTGTAGGGGCTGGAGGATGTTTCAGAGATAGGGAGGGTTGTAGGTGTTGGAGGAAGTTACAGAAAAGGTGGGGGGGTTGTAGCTGCTGGAGGAGGTTACAGAGGTAGGGAGGGATGTAGATGCTGGACGAGATTACAGAGATGGGAGGGTTGTTGGGGCTGGAGAGGTTACAGAGATAGTGACTGTTGTTGAGGCTGGAGGAGGTTACAGTCAGAGGGAGGGTTTTAGGGCTGGAGGAGGTTACAGAAATATGGAGGGCTTTCGGGGCTGGAGTATTTTACAGGGATAGGGAGTATAGTAGTGGCTGGAGGAGGTTACAGACATAGGGGGTGTGGGGGTGTTGTTGGGGCTAGAGGAGGTACAGTGATAGGTAGGGTTTTAGAAGCTAGAGGAGCTTACGGAAATAGGGAGGGTTCTAGGGGCTGCAGGAGTTTACAGAGATAGGGAGGGTTTTAGAAGTTAGAGGAGTTTACAGAAATATGGAGGGCTATAGGGGCTGGAGGAGGTTACAGAGAGAGGGAGATAAAAACAAAAAACTGCGGATGCTGAAAATCCAAAACAAAAACAGAATTACCTGAAAAACTCGGCGGAGATGAACAAAGTTGACGTTTCGAGTCCTCATGACCCTTCAACAGAACTAAGTAAAAATAGGAGAGGGGTGAAATATAAGCTGGTTTAAGGTGGGGTGGGGGTGTGGTTGTAGGGACAAGCAAGCAGTGATAGGAGCAGATAATCAAAAGATGTCACAGACAAAAGAACAAAGAGGTGTTGAAGGTGGTGATATTATCTAAAGGAATGTGCTAATTAAGAATGGATGGCAGGACACACAAGGTACAGCTCTCGTGGGTGTAGGGTGGAATAAGACGAACAGGGCATAAAAGGTATAGATATGAAAATAATGGAAATAGGTGGGCAAAGCAAAATCAATATAAATTATTGAAAAAACAAAAAGCAGGGGGAAGAAACGGAAAGGGGGTGGAGATAGGGGAGGGAGGTCAAGATCTAAAGTTGTTGAACTCAATATTCAGTTCAGAAGGCTGTAAAGTGCCTAGTCGGAAGATGAGGTGCTGTTCCTCCAGTTTGCGTTGGGCTTCACTGGAACAATGCAGCAAGCCAAGGACAGACATGTGGGCAAGAGAGCAGGTTGGAGTGTTACAATGGCAAGCGACAGGGAGGTCTGGGTCATTCTTGCGGACAGACCGAAGGTGTTCTGTAAACTGGTCCCCCTGTCTGTGATTGGTCTCTCCAATGTAGAGGAGACCACATTGGGAGCAACGAATGCAGTAGACTAAGTTGGTGAAAATGCAAGCGAAATCCTGCTTCACTTGAAAGGAGTGTTTGGGCCCTTGGACGGTGAGGAGAAAGGAAGTGAAGGGGCAGGTGTTGCATCTTTTGCGTGGGCATGCGGTGGTGCCATAGGAGGGGGTTGAGGAGTAGGGGGTGATGGAGGAGTGGACCAGGGTGTCACAGAGGGAACAATCCTTACAGAATGTGGCCGGGGGGGGGGGGGTGAAGGAAGATGTGTTTGGTGGTAGTATCATGCTGGAGTTGGCGGAAATGGTGGAGGATGATCCTTTTGAATGCGGAGGCTGGTGGGGTGATAAGTGAGGGCAAGGGCGACCCTATCATGTTTCTGGGAGAGAGGAGAAGGCGTGAGGGCGGATGCGCGGGAGATGGGCCGGACACGGTTGAGGGCCCTGTCAACGACCGTGGGTGGAAAACCTCGGTTAAGGAAGAAGGAGGACATGTCAGAGGAACTGTTTTTGAAGGTAGCATCATCAGAACAGATGCGACGGAGGCGAAAAAACTGAGAGAATGGGATGGAGTCCTTACAGGAAGTGAGGTGTGAGGAGCTGTAGTCGAGGTAGCTGTGGGAGTCGGTATGCTTGTAATGGATATTGGTGGACAGTCTATCACCAGAAATGATTCAGAGAGGTCAAGGAAGGGAAGGGAAGGACAATCCCCATCCACCGCTACTCTCCTCCGTCTGGCTGAACTTGTTCTCTCACTAAACAATTTCTCCTTTAACTCCTCTCACTTCCTCCAAATAAAAGGTGTGGCTATGGGTACCCGCATGGCCCCAGTTCTGCCTGTCTCTTTATGGGGTATGTGGAACATTCCTTGTTCCAGTCCTACTCCGGTCCCCTCCCACAACTCTTTCTCCGGTACATCGATGATTACTTCGGCGTGGCTGCTTCATGCTTTCGTCGGGACCTGGAAAAATTTATTAATTTTGCTTCCAATCTCCACCCCTCCATCATTTTCACATGGTCCATCTCTGACATTTGCCTTCCCTTCCTTGACCTTTCTGTCTCAATTTCTGGTGATAGACTGTCCACCAATATCCATTACAAGCCCACCGACTCCCACAGCAACCTTGACTACAGCTCCTCACACCCCGCTTCCTGTAAGGACTCCATCCCATTCTCTCAGTTCCTTTCATTTCCGTCGCATCTGTTCTGATGATGCTACCTTCAAAAACAGTTCCTCTGACATGTCCTCCTTCTTCCTTAACCAAGGTTTTCCACCCACGGTGGTTGACAGGGCCCTCAGCCGTGTCCGGCCCATCTCCCGTGTATTCACCCTCACGCCTTCTCCTCCCTCCCAGCAAACATGATAGGGTCCCCCTTGTCCTCACTTATCACCCCACCAGCCTCCGCATTCAAAGGATCATCCTCTGCCATTTCCGCCAACTCCAGCATGATGCCACCACTAAACACATCTTCCCTTCACCCCTCCGGCGTCATTCCGTAGGGATCATTCCCTCCGGGACACCCTGGTCCACTCCTCCATCACCCCCTACTCCTCAACCCCCACTTATGGCACCACCCCATGCCCACGCAAAAGATGCAACACCTGCCCCTTCACTTCCTCTCTCCCTCACCGTCCAAGGGCCCAAACACTCCTTTCAAGTGAAGCGCATTTCACTTGCACTTGCTTCAATTTAGTCTACTGTATTCATTGCTCCCCATGTAGTCTCCTTTACATTGGAGAGACCAAACACAGACAGGGCGACCGCTTTGCAGAACACCTTCGGTCTGTCCACAAGAATGACCCAGACCTCCCTGTCACTTGCCATTTAACACTCCACCCTGCTCTCTTGCCCTCATGTCTGTCCTTGGTTTGCTGCATTGTTCCAGTGAAGCCCAACGCAAACTGGAGGAACTGCACCTCATCTTCCGACTTGGCACTTTACAGCCTTCCGGACTGAATATTGAGTTCAACAACTTTAGATCTTGAACTCCCTCCTCCATCCCCACCCCCCTTTCCGTTCTTCCCCCTCCCTTTTGTTTTATCCAATAATTTATATTTTTCTTTTCCCACCTATTTCCATTATTTTATATCTATACCTTTTATGCCCTGTTAGTCTTATTCCACCCCATCCCCACTAGAGCTGTACCTTGTGTGTCCTGCCATCCATTCTTAATTAGCACATTCCCTTTAGATAATATCACCAACTTTAACACCTCTTTGTTCTTTTGTCTGTGACATCTTTGATTATCTGCTCCTATCACTGCTTGCTTGTCCCTACAACCACACGGCCAACAGCACCCCCCCCACTTCTCTCCCCCCACCCTCCACCTTAAACCAGCTATATTTCACCCCTCTCCTATTTTTACTTAGTTCTGTCGAAGGGTCATGAGGACTCGAACGTCAACTTTGTTCCATCTCCACCGATGCTGCCAGACCTGTTGAGTATTTCCAGGTAATTCTGTTTTGTTTGTGACAGAGATAGGGGGGGTTGTCGGTGCTGGAGGAGGTTACACAATACTCTAGATCTCACTCTCGGTCTCACCATTGCCCTGTACAATTGAAGAATAACCTCCCTGCAATTCCCCTCACAATAAATGATAACATTCTATTAGCTTTCCTAACTACCAGCTCTACCTACATACTAACATTCTGTGATTCATGCTCTCGGACACCCAGGTCCCTCTGAATCTCAGAGCTCTGCAATCTCTCACCATTTAGATAATAAGCTTATTTTTATTCTTCTTGCCAAAATGAACAATTTCACCTTTGCCCACATTATACTCCATCTGCCAGGTATTTGCCCATTTACTTAACCTATCTCTGTCTCTTTGTAGCCTTCTTACATCCTCTTCACAATTTGCTTTCCCCATCTATCTTTGTATCATCAACAAATTTAGCAACCATAGCTTCGATCCCTTCAGCCAAGTCATTTATATAAATGATAAAAAGTGAAGGGCCATGCACTGACCCCAGCACTGGGAGGAGGCATTGGCGCAGTGATATTGTTGCTGGCCCTACCCAGAGACCCAGGGGAAATCTTTGGGAATCTCGCCACAGCAGATGGTGGAATTGATTCAATAAAAATCTGAATTAAAAGTCTGATGTTTGACCATTAAACTATTGTTGTAAAAACTCATCAGGATCACTAGTGTGCCATCCTTACCCGGTGGGGCCTACACGTGACTCCAGACCCGTGGTCAATGTGGTTGACTCTGAAATGGCCTACCAAGCCACTCAGTTTTTACAAACGGCTACAAAGTCACAAAAAAGGAATGAAACCAGATGGACCACCGGCATCGATCTCGGCAACGGAAATGACAAAGGGCTTTCACAGCTGTCGACCCTGGCAAAGTCCTCCTTACTCACATCTGGGTCTAGAGCCAAAATTGGGGAGAGCTGCCTCACAGACTAGTCAAACAACAGCCTGACATATTCATCCTCACAGAATCGTGCCTTGCAGATAATGTCCCAGACACCATCATCACCATCACCATCCCTGGGTATGTCCTGTTCCACCAGCAGGACAGGCCCAGCAGAGGTGACAGCACAGTGGTATACAGTGTGGAGGGAGTTTGCCCTGGGAGTCCTCCACATCGACTCCAGACCCCATGATGTCTCATTACATCAGGTCAAACATGGACAAGGAAACCTCCAGCTGATGACCACGTACTGCCCTCTCTCAGCTGATGAACCAGTGCCCCCTCCATGTTGAACATCACTTGGAGGAAGCACTGACGGTGGCAAGGGCACAGAATATACTCTGTACTTCAATGTCCACCACCAAGAATGGCTCGTTAGCACCGCTACTGACTGAGCTGGCCGAGTCCTAAAAGACATAACTGCTAGACTGGGTCTGCGGCACGTGGTGAGGGAACCAACAAGAGGGAAAAACATACTTGACCTCATCCTCACCAACCTGCCTACCGCAGATGCAGCTGTCCATGACAGTATCGGTAGGAGTGACCACCGCACACTCATTGTGGAGACGAAGTCCCACCTTCACATTGAGGAACACCCTCACTACCACCGTGCTAAATGGGATAAATTTTGAACAGATCTAGCAACTCTAGACTGGGCATCCATGAGGCACTGTGGGCCTCCAGCAGCAGGCTGAAGTGTACTCGAACATAATCGGTAATCACAATCTGTAGAAAATTGTCCAGGTATGTCCTGTATACACAAAGCAGAGCAAATCCAAACCGGCCAATTACCACCCCTACTCTCGATCATCAATAAAGTAATGGAAGGGGGCATCAGGAGTGCTGTCAAGTGATGCTTGCTTAGCAATAACCTGCTCACTGATGCCCAGTTTGGGTTCTGCCAGGGCCACTCAGCTCCTGACCTCATTACAGCCTTGGCTCAAACATGGACAAAAGAGCTGAACTCCAGAGGTGAGGTGAGAGTGACTGTCCTTGACATCAAGGCAGCATTTGACCGAGTGTGGCATCAAGGAGCCCCAGCAAAACTGGAGTCAATGGGAATCAGGGGGAAAACTCTCCACTGGTTGGAGTCATACCTAGCACAAAGGAAGATGGTTGTGGTTGAATTCAATAAAAAAAAAATTGAAATTGAAAGTCTGATGATGACAATGAAACTATTACATGGTTGTGGTTGTTGGCGATCAGCCATCTCAGTTCCAGGACATCACTGCAGGAGTTCCTCAGGGTAGTGTCCTCGGCCCAACCATTTCAGCTGCTTCGTCATGACCTTCCTTCCATCATGAGGTCAGAAGTGGGGATGTTCGCTGATGTTTGCCACAATGTTCAGCCCCGTTCGCAAACACCTCAGATACTGAAGCAGTCCATGCCCAAATGCAACAAGATCTGAACATTATCCAGGCTTGGGCTGACAAGTGGTAAGAAACATTTGTGCCACACAAGAGCCAGGCAATGGCCATCTACAACAAGAGAGAACCTGACTATGGCCCCTCACCATTCAATGGCATTACCATCACTGAATCTCCCATTATCAACATCCTGGGGGTTACCATTGACCAGAAACTGAAGTGGACGCCCTACATAAATGCTGCAATAGCAGGTCGAGGCTCGAATCATGAGACGAGTGATTCACCTCCTGACCTCCCCAAAGCCTGTCCACCATCTACAAGGCACAAGTAAAGAGTTGTGATGGAATTACTCTCACTTAGCTGGATGAGCGCAGCTCCCACAACACTCAAGAAGCTCAAGATCATCCAGGACAAGCCGTCTGCTTGATTGGCACCGCATCCAAAAACATTCAATCCCTCCATCACTGACGCACAGTAGCAACAGTGTGTATCATCTGCAAGACGCGCTGCAGGAATTCTGCAAGGCCTCTTCTGCAGCTCTTTCCAAACCTATGACGTCTACCCACCAAGTAGGACAAGGGCAGCAGATAGATGGGACCACCACCACCTGGAAGTTGTCTCCCAAGTTCACTCACTGTCAATGTCGCTGGGACAAAATCTGGAACTCCCTCTCTAACAGCACTGTGGGTGTACCTACTCCACATGGACTACAGCGGTTCAAGGAGGCAGCTCAGCACCACCTTCTCAAGGGCAACTCGGGATGGGAATAAATGCTGGCCCAGCCAGCGAAGCCCACATTCCCGGAATGAATTTTTAAAAGATATCTTCAAATTTTAGGGCAAAGTTGTAAGCCAAGGCCAATCCAATCCAACTCAGATTTAATTACAGAATTACCTGGAAAAACTCAGCAGGTTCAACAGAACCATGAGGACTCGAAACGTCAACTCTTTTCTCTCCGCCGATGCTGCCAGGACCTGCTGAGTTTTTCCAGGTAATTCTGTTTTTGTTTTGGATTTCCAGCATCCGCAGTTTTTTTGTTTTTATCAGATTTAATTATAATGACTCCAAACATTTCAAAATAAAGTGCGCTTCCCCTTTAATATCATCACTCAAATTCTGATTTTTGCTATAACTTCTTTTACTTTCTCCTTTGAACTCACACACATTTCGTAAAACTTCCAGCAGATACACTGCCACAAAATAACATTCCCATTCACCGACTTCCGAACACCAAAGAAAACGTCAACATAGAAATTGTTTCCCTGTGTATCTGCCTGTGGCACTCGAGACTACTGTCTGCTTGCTCTTTAAACAATGCCAGTCTACATTCCCCCGGCTGCCTGAATATTCCCAGTTTGGGATGTCCTACAAATCACAATGTTCAGTTTCTTACCTTTCCATCAGCAATGTGCCCGTATGATACTTTCTCGGTGTTTTTCAGGACTCCATTTCAGATCCAATCATCATTCTTCATTTTGTTCTCTACCTTTTTATGTTTGTCTTAGAGCTCTTCACCAGCGACCCTCCCAGCCCATTGGCCGGTAAGTTATTTGTCTTTGAGTCTGTCATTATGTTATGATATTGTCAGTTCATTACTGCATTTTCTCTGTCACCCACAATTGACCCAATTGTGTGTCTACGATTTCCCCATAGCCCACAGTTGACCCCAGTGGCTCTCTCTGGTTTCTTAATAGCCCACAGTGGAACCCAGTGGTTCTCAAAAGGTTTCCTGAAACTCATTGTTGAATCTGGTGGCTCCCTACAGTTTCCCT